>NC_136814.1:105889413-106024690 GCF_951394365.1 Tetrao urogallus | reverse complement strand
AAGAAGAGAAGAAGAAGAGAAGAAGAAAAAGAAAAATCTCATTGAAATTCTTCTTTGTTTACTTTTTTAATTAAAAAAAAAAAAGAAAAACTATTAATGTCTCATGTGGATTTTCAGAGGCATTTTCGATCAAAAATAGCAGCGACAAATTTCAGTGAAAATAATGCCTTAGAAGAGGGGGACTGTCTCTCTCTAGGGTCGCCTAGAATCAAGTACAGAGAATTCCTGCCTCTGGGCTCTTGTGTGGTATCTGAATGCAGAAGGTTAGTATAAGCACAGTCCTTTGGAGGTCATTATATGTGGAATTAGAAATACCAGACGTCTGGTTTGCAGACGTGTATTTTCTGCAGCGGGGATGGGAATGGTTAGACTGCCAGCTGTTCATCGAAATGCACAAATTTTTTTAATTATAAAATGATGTCTGTATCGATTCCTTGCCTCTGGTCTTTCACTGGGCTCAATGGCTCCAGTTCTGCTTGCAGAACAGCCAGGGGATGCATGGGGAGTTTCTGTCTGATTCCAAACCTCTAGTAGCCACCATCAGCAATGCGATCTCCTGCAATGCCCAACTCCACTACAAGTCTCTTTGCAAATGCAGACAGCAGTGGAAGGCTGGGGACATGGTGTGAAGCACCAGGTGGTCCCAGCAGCTCTGAACAGCAAAGTACTACCTGGTGTTTTCAAGATGTATGCTTGTGCAAGGTTTCTCTATCCATGCACATCATCAGGACAGCTCTGTGCCTACACCAGTGGGTTTCGTGTTTACTTTACTTACAGTTCTGAGCATATTAATGTGTAACCATTGAGAGCAGCTCATTTGCTCTCAGACATCGTTTTGTAATGAATAGTCAAAATATTTTCCCTGAAACAACCTTAATGGAACTTCTCTTTCAGTGGTAACAGCTAGGCGCAGCACCTAGATGCAACCAATCCAAAGATCTGTGTTACTTTACAGTGTGAAGAAAAAAACAGAATCATCCAAAAAAAAAAAAAAGAAAGAAAAAAAAGTGGCCTGCCTTGATTTCTGACTTTGAGTCAGTCAAGAAGCAGCACAAATCAATTCTACACTTTTCAGCTTACAGTCCATTGGCCATGCTCCCCAGCATGGTCCATCGCAACCTATCCGTGGACAAGAGACCTCACTGCTCCGCCACAGCTCTTCCAGCAAAGATAAAAAGGGTTGTTTTTCCTGAGGGAAGTGCCCCATTCCTTTCTCTTTTGGCACTGTGAAGTGCAATCAGTGAGCAATTTCTGTTTTGGTGTCTCCCACAGTTGCTTCCATACAACCCCTTAAGGAAACTGAACAGATACCATCACAGAAATGCCCCAGTAAGTCCCATTTATACTGGGAAAGCTGGAGAATGACATGTTAGAAGACCAGAATCAGGCTTGTTGCCCTCTCTGTGTGTTTCATATCCAAGTGCCATGTCTGGAGACACGCACAAGAGCGCAAGGCATCTGAAAGACCTTAGCTCCACACACACTTCATTCAGGCCAGCTGAGATTCTGCATCATTTGGCATCATTTTGGCATCCATCAGCAACAGGAGGACAATATGGAGCCCCTGCAATGCCAGCCCTGGGGCAGCCAAGCCATCGTTCTCACTGTCACCTTCAGCACCTTGATGTGTAGGTCAGCCACTGGAAGAGATCTGCAATGCTCTGGTCCCGAGATGTTGGTGGAAGATGCTCAGTGCTACACTGCTGTCACTTCCCCAGCACTCCTTCTCCCTTTCAGGATCCTGCTTGCTGCCTCCCAGGGGAAAAAGAGGAGGAAGGAGGCATTACACAATATGTTGCATTGATGAATTCCCTGTGCCAGCTGGAACAGACTGCTCATAAATGCAGCTTTCTGGAGGGGTTTCAAGAGTGTTACATTCTTAGATCATTGTCTCTCCTCCCTGGGAACAATGAGGGCAGGAACGAGCTGCTCCAGAAATGCTACGAGGAGATTTCTATGGGATAGGGATTGCTGTGGGAGACAAAGGGAATTTCCCCCAACTGCTTTAGACTGCAGCCCGGATAGCTTACGAAGGCAACTCAGTGGGAAACAGGAATGCTGTTCTCAGTGCTCTGCAGAGAACTGCGAAGGTCAGCTTCTTCCAACTCCCCCAGAAAGGCAGAACAATTATCCACCAATTATAGGGTGGAAAATGAGATGCGGGAAGGCAGAGCGCTGTGCCCCAGGCTGCAGCTGCTCAGTCTGAGATATGCTGAAGGATCTTCTGGCCTTGGGTTTCAGCCTTGGCACGCTCTGCAAGTCCCTTACCACTGCACTTAAGAAAGCCTGTCATGCAGGCAAATTAAAATTGGAAGGCCGATGCAAAGCTCCTAACCAAGCTTGCTAACCAAATGAGATGGATGGAGCTCTTAATCCCGATAAGCCCATACGCATCCCATGAGATCAGCAGCTGGTTCAGCTGTCCTGTCCCCTCTCCCCACACTGGTAATTCCAGCCAAAGCTTTGGTGGCTCTGGCATTTGGCTTGCCAATGGTGAGCTCGTGATTCTCAGCATGGTTCCTGGCATGGTTTTGTCCTTCAGTGGGCAGATATGGCTTAGGAGGTGACGTGAGCCAGGGACCAACACTGGGAAGTGATTTGGGTGCAGACACCTTTTGGGGGAGTAGGAAAGTCAAACTGTACAAACCTGTTTGGACAGAGGAGGGACCCTGCTACAGTTCAGTTGCAACATCTTCATGAAGAAACACAACCAAAATGGGGTGCAAGCAACCTTTCTCATAATGCAGCAATCACTAATGACTCATAAGTCTTGCGAGGAGGGACCCTGCTACAGTTCAGTTGCAACATCTTCATGAAGAAACACAACCAAAATGGGGTGCAAGCAACCTTTCTCATAATGCAGCAATCACTAATGACTCATAAGTCTTGCAAAAGGAATTTGCTAATGCAAGGAAAATAATTCCTTTCAAGCCTAGGTTGTGGAGACAAATTCTGCTTGATTCATGACATGTACAGCTCCCACTGAGCTGTGGCTTTGATTGCCCTCCAGGCAAACATGGGACTGATCCACATCTCCCGTTTCCTAGAGATGTGCTCCAAGTGCTGCTTCTCAGGCTGATGTTGAGCTTCATTCAGTTTTAGGAAGAGACACCACATCCTCACCCAAGCAGGTGTAGTTTGGAAGGGACCTTAAAGATCATCTAGTTTCAACCCCTTGTCAATCACCATTATTTTTCGTGCACAGCAGGCAGTCTCACGGATGTAAAGGCACTTAATTTCACCGGATAGATAGTCCCAAACCACCTTCTTCTCCCTCTGCTGGCTGCTCTTCTCCTTCCCAAATGTTATGCACAGAGGTTTGGGACAAGTCCAGCTTATGAAAACTGAGGCAAACAAAAAAAAAAGGCTCTCAGCTCAGCCAGCTCAACTCAGCCATCCCCCTATTTAGAAGCAAACTCACATTTTCCCTGAAGTACGCTATTAAAATTGTAAGCCCACTTCTTGTTATGCTTAGCATCCTTATCCAGGCTTTGCTCCAGCTGGTCTTTTTCTCTCCTGCTTTCTTTCCTTAAGTACCCAAGCAACGCCTTTGCACTCTTCTTTCATTTTTCCTCCTTATTTCCATTTCTTGTATGCTCCCTTTTAGCAGCTTGGTTCACCAAGAAGTGTGTTAATTAGCCAAGCAGGCTTTGTGCTGAAATTCCTCATTTTCATGTGCAAAGGCAGCGTTTGTTTCCAAATTCTGAATAAGTTTTCTCTAAAAAAAAAAAAGAAATTCAACTGGCTGTCTTGGACACCTCCTCCCTCATAGCAACCTCCCTGCTGAAATCGCCTCTCCTAAGGTTCAGAGTGCTAAATCCAGGTCTTTTCTTCCCAAACCTCTCTCCAGACACAATCCCAGTCATCTCACAGCCATCTCACACCAAGCTGCCATCTCTGACCACAGCTATCCCCTCCAGGTCAAGCAGATTGGTGGGGACATGGATTGGAGTTACCTGGGAGCATCAGATGGGCTTTATGGTTACCAGGGAGGAGAAGATCCCTGCAGGCTCGATGCTCAGACACCCTGACAGTGACAGTTTTCCTTTGTAGAAAACTGGGTTAGAAATAAGGCCAGTTCTGCTCTCTCTGGAACTGGCCTGGATCCCTTCCACATGCCAATCTCCTTTGCTAACTGCTCTCCACCTTCTCTACCTTTTCTCCCATACGATGACCCATGTATGACGATATCCCAGATGAATACTTGGCTTTATTTTTGTTTTTGTTTTTGTTTTTTTGCCTGGTCTGACCACATGAGTTAAGTCCCAAATGGGCTCCCCTTGATGCTCCCCATGGAGCAGCACCAACTCTAATGCACACGAGGGGGATGTTCAGGGGTAGGAATGAGGGACAGGGACAGAAATCCTCCTCTCTGCCATGTTGTGTCTAAGCAGCAAGCCTGGCCGAGGGCTTCTGTCCTGTGAACAGCACAGGGGAGTGTTTTTGTTCTTTTATTGCTGGTGGGAGAATCAAGCCTGGCCATGAGGATCACAGCCCGTAGGAAACAAAGCTTCTGAGTGAGTTCAAGGCCGGCAGATCTGCGTGATCCCAGCCTTCTAAGTTCAGTTTGTTTGCTTTCAGAGGGGCTCCTCCTCTGCCTCTTTGCTTTCCTTTCACTGCTCAGCGGCCACAGGGCTTTGATCACCTGCAGCCCGTTAATTACCATGTGCCACTCTCCCCATGAAATGCAAAGGAAGAGAGGTCCTCTTTTAGCTTCCCCCCAGGGACCCTTTTTTTGTGTGTGTGTACTGGGCCTCTGGTTTCCTCACAGAGCAGCTCTGCCCCATCGCCTTGTGCATCCCCTTTGCACAAAGCCCTCTTTGTGCTCACGTTGGGATGGAGCCAGCCCAGGCTGCAAGCACATGCTTATCTTCAAGCAGAAGCAGCAACACCGGCTTCAGCAAGAGCTGGAAACAAGGCATCATCGCATCAGCCCCCAGATGCTCCACGGGGTGCTCATGAAATGCCCTTCCCCAAACACACGCTGCACCCATGGGTGTGCTTGGCTGCGTTCCTCCTTGCAAAAATCAGAGCCAAGGACGGGGGAAGATCATGCTGTAGGGTGAGAGGTAATCCCAGCATGCAGTAAGCTGAAATATGGGGGACTCGGGTTTGCTTGCAGCCTTTATGTTTAATGCAGAGGCCATGCAAAGCGTCGCCCCTTTTCCATGCATTCCCAGTGTGGGATTCCTGGGGGCTCATCCTGGTCTCCCAGAGCAATAGGGAAGGTGCAGGGGGAGGCAGCAGCACGACGCCAGCATCACTGCTGGGATAACACTCATTTCATCATGTCCGGGTACAGGGAAGGGTATTCACAGAGGAGGCTGTTATCCTCCTGTCTGAGTAGAGAGGGAGATAGAGGGATTCTAGAGTGTCCTTCACCTCTCATTTTGTTACGGTAGGGTCTTTTTCTATGGGGAACACCCTGATTTGTAAGCATGAGCAGTTTCTCTGGCTGCTTGTCGCAGCTCGTGCCAGCTCACGTGGGTGCTGGGTTGCTCCCTGCGAGCAAAATCTGGGATGGAAACAACAAACGTGGGGAGTGATGTGGCAGACAAAGGCAGGGGAGGGGAGGGAGCAGGATGGATGGCTGCGAAGCTGAGAGGGTTGCCATGGAATTCATGTTCATCGGCCCCCTTCACTGCCTGCAAGAAGAAGGAGGGAGGGTTTGGAGCTTGGAGGAGCTGTGCTTGTATCTGTATGGCTGTGCCAAAGCTCTCAGCTAACAATCAGATCTTGCTAAGCCAGAAATAGGGCAGGGTTTGAAGACAGCAAGGATGAAGCATTAGCAAAGCCACCTCTGTAAAGTCAAGCGTAATGCTAGCTTCCCCAAAATGCAGCTGCCTTGGGCAACCAAGGTGAGGGCTTAGAAACATTGAAGGGTTGAGTTGGAAGGGACCTTAAAACCCATCCAGTCCCAGCCCCTGCCGTGGGCTGGGTGCCTCCAGCTCAGGCTGCCCAGGGCCCATCCATGGCCTTGGGCACCTCCAGGGATGGGGCACCCACAGCTCTGGGCAGCAGTGCCAGGGCATCACCGCCCTCTGAGTAAGGGATTTCTTCCTGACACCTAACCTAAATCTCCTCTCTTTTAGCTTAAAGCCATTACCCCTAGTCCTGTCTGTATCTGCCCATGTAAATAGACTCCTCAAGTACTGGAAGAATGCTCACTGCAGTGCACAAGGAATTGGAGCCATCATCAAGTATTCAGGCAGGCAGCTGCACATCAGAAAGTTGGAGTTTTGAGGGCTTAAATGAAGGGATTATAATTTATTAATGTGACTGTCAAAACTCATTAATTAGCCTTAGACATGTGAAGAGATCTCAGGCTTGGGATCAGCATCTGGGATGTGAACTGTGGTGTCTGCATGTGCCACGTGCTGTGTGCACACATCTGCATGCTGTGGCTGTGCACACATCCTGGAGGTCCTGCATCCATAGCACCTCCCCAAATGAGAGCCACTGTCAGAGGTTGGCTCCTTGGGGCACGTTTCCTTCCCCAGTCCCCTGCCCTATGCATCAGTCTCCCAACCCCCTCCTTGCATCGTTCTCCTTCTCCTCTCCCACAGCTTCCTCCAACACCACTCTTCTCCAAAATGCCCTCAGCCACAGGAGTGAGATGAAGATGCAAAGACAAGATAAGGATGAAATGGATGCAGATCTTCCTTCAAGGCCAGGCTGGATGTGGCTCTGGGCAGCCTGGTCTACTGGTTGGTGACCCTGCATGTGGCAGGGGGGTTGAAACTAGATGATCATTGTGGTCCTTTTCAACCCAGGCCATTCTATGATTCCTCCTTCCCATCCCCTTCGATGGACAGATGATGGTACCACTGCCACAGAGAGCTCTGCTGGAGCAGCCCTACCTTTCCTCTGCATCCCAAACATTCAGCTATTTGTCTTTGCAACATCTCTTTGTAGAAATAAGAGAGAGGGTAGGACAGCCCATCTGTTCCTCCGTATCACTGCAGTTCTCATTAAGAAGAGAGGACATAATTAGAGAAGAAATAAATACAACTGTGCTGGTCCTGCTTTGCTGTTTAATGATGTTTTCAGATGTTTTCATTGCTTGGTTGTCAGTGCTTGTTCAGCACTGGCTGCATTCAGGAGGATGCTGCAAAATGCAGAGCTTGTAAGCATGGATGCTGGGCTTAGATCTTGAGCTGAAGGGATCTCTATATTTCTTCAAACCACACCAAAAGATTTCTCCCATTAGATTTCTCTAATCCCCCCCTGGAGTCTCCATACCTCTTGGGCTCTGCAGCTCTCTCGTTACAGGGGAGGATGCAGCAGCCCAACTTCCAGCTCAAAACCAACCAGTGCTGACCCTCCTCCTGCCCCAGCCTCCCCTCGCTCAAGCAGTAAGGGGGGGGATTGCAATCCAAGGCAAAACTGGGCTAATTCAGCATGGAAAGGTCTTTGTCTCCCCATTGCTCACTTCTCAAGGGAGCAGCGTGCTCCTTCCTCATCCCTGCTTGGTGCCAGCCTTCTCCATTCGTATTCTGAGCTCGTTTGCTGCAGTGGGAGCCTTGCAGCCAGGAAACACGTCTGGATGGTGATGTAATCAGAAATGCAGGTCTCCAAATCAATCCCCGACCTTCTGCTGCTCCGCAAATTGCATGTTGGGTGTGGGAAGGGGAAGCCTCAGCCTCATTTGCTGCCTCTCTGCTTCCCCAGCTTTCTCAGGGGCAGAGCTGGGATTTTTTTGCTGGATTGAATTAATCATGCCATATAAAATATTCCTGTTGTCCTGCCCTCCTGGCAGCAGTTCTTACTGTTGCAGTTTGGGGGATCCCTTATTTAATTTATTCTATGATACTCAGGAATGACTATGAGTGTCTGTTCCTCTGTCATCCACCCCTTCTTCCTTCCCAATAGCTTTTGGACCCTGATCCCTGTCCAGTTTGACAGATCTGTGGCTCTCAAAGTTGTCACATTCCCACAACCATTCCTCAAGTGCTCCTCCATCAGCTACTTATCCAGCAGCGGATGTGCTTGAGGCCTGTCCAAACCACTACTCTAAGCATGGAGTGTCAAATAAACACATAAATATGGAGAGAGGGGAATTTTGTGTTTCACTATTTGTTTTAGCTCTCCTAGGGTTTTACCTTCAGCTTGTCACTGGATATCAGAGCATCCCCAAACAAACCCACTCCTGGCTGGCATTTCCCTGAGCCCTCAGATAAAAGGTCAGCTTTTGGAGGAAGGTTTGGGGATTTCATTATTTCCATTTTTCTTGAATCCCTTTGGATGAGGGCTTATGGGAGGGTATGGGTGGCTGTTCATCCCCTGGGAAGAGCACAGAGGCTGCAAACACCACAGAAAGATCCCTGAAGCTTAACCCAAATCCCATTCCCATCAACTCTTTACAAGGGTAGACAACAGCAGGACAAGGGGAAATGGTTTCCCCCTGTAGAACATTGAAGGAAGACGTAGGTTGGATGTCAGGGGGAAGTTCTGTGCTATGAGAGTGGTGAGGTGCTGGAACAGCTGCCCAGAGAGGCTGTGATGCCCCATCCATCCCTGGAGGTGTTCAAGGCCAGGTTGGATGGGGCCCTGGGCAGCCTGGGCTGCTCTGAAATGTGGAGGTTGGTGGCCCTGCCTGCAGTGGGGGGGTTGGAGTTTCACAATCCTTGAGGTCCCTTCCAACCCAGGCCATTCTGTGATTCTGTGATCCCACTGTGCTGGGAATTCTTTGTCTCATCAGTGTCATTGCACTTGGAGCTGTGGATATGACAACTCTTGGCCTCACTGTGAGCTGTGCAGAGGCAGTGCCTGGCTGCTGTGTCCCTTCTGCAGAGCGTATCAACCAGTTTGGGCACTGCCACCCTCATCCTTCCTTCAGTGCCAGTAGAAAAGCAGCCCCAGCCAGCAACCAGGCTTGCTAAACAACTGCAAGAACCAAGTATCTCCAAGAACCTGTACCTAAATCAGACAGGGTTGTGATTTGCCAGCAAGTGGTATGGGTTTCACATGGCTGCACAAGCTTCCTCCTTTAGGAAACACAGCAAACCAGCATTTCAGAGCCTGGAGTTGGCTGTTGGCTGCAGTGTGTGGTTTCATTTCTTCCAAATGTTGCTATGTAAACACTAATCAGGCCAAATTATTCAAATCACAACTGTCGAGTGTGGAAGTAGCATTAATGAGGATGAAAAAGGAACAGATTGGTAGAGCAGAAAGTGTCCTTTGGCTGAAGGTTGGTGGCTCCCATCCAACACATGCAACTCTCACCTCTTGCTCTCCCATAGCCCTTGGAAATGCCTCTTCTTGGGAGGGAGCATTGGGCCAGGCTGTCCAGCCCCAAGATTTTTGGCTGTCTAAATACAAGGGGATATTTCCCCCTTCTATGGAGACTATAAGCACCTTGGGGTTCTGCTCAATCCTGAGATGTCCCAGAGAATGGAAGGGCTTTGTCCACCTCTGCTGCCTTGTTTGCACATGGTGCAAGATCACCTTGGAGGTGCTCATGGCACAGTTGGACATAGTCCCAAGTGGGTTTAGTCAGTGCTGAGTGGGGTGTAGGACTAGATGAGCTTCCAACATACATTATTCCATGATTTAAGATGGGTGTTGGGATTTGTACTAATAAACAAACCAAATGGGGATGTCCTGGAGGCTGTTCTGCTTCAGCACACTGGAGCCATTTTCAAAAAGCAAAGCAGGTGTTATGTGCAGAAAGAGCAAGCCAGACTCTGCACAGAGTCACATCAACGCTGTCCCATGGAAAGCTGCTGGTCTACAGTGAAAATCAGCCAGAAATCACCTGCATCCATTGTAGCTATGACCATGATCATGACTGTGACTATGTGTTCAAGAAATGTTTAGATGTGGTACTAAGGGACGGGGCTCAGTGGAGCCAATATTGGTGGTAGGTGGACGGTTGGACTGGATGATCTTGAAGGTCTTTTCCAGCCTTGGTGATTCTATGGTTCTATGATTCTGTGACATCCAACCATAGCATAGGCTACAGCAGGAAACCATCAAGTCAGATCCTGAAGCTGCTGTTTAAACAACCTGGAAAATATCCCAGACATTAAATACTTGGAGCTATTAGAATAAGGTCAAAATAAGAAAAAAGCTATTTGTGAAAGGAAGGAATGAATCCATCCATCTTCAGGCTTCAAGAAGAGCTATTTTAAAACTTTTAAGGCAATTTATTTTGAATTTGGCCAAAGCACCATCAAACACTTCATCTGTGGTGGTTAAGTTTCCCTCTTTCCTCTGCTGGCAGTCCTGTTTGGCCCCAGAAATGTGGAAAATATGGGTGCTTCACTTTGTGGTCCCGTTTCTTTCTTTTCTGAGGTATGAAAGTGTCCTTTTATTCTCACTGCACCCAAAGCAGCAGCAGCAGCTCCCAGAGACAGAGTCAATGCCTGCGATCAGATGCTGCAGGAAGGTGTCTGTGTTTCTCAAAGACTTATTTCTACCATTTTCTACCCAAGCCCAATTCAATTTGGAAAGTGCAACTATAGGGCATTTTGCTGTGGTATGATGCTGCTGCCAAAAGTCTACATGGAGCTGATGGGAGACCAGATAACTTCACCAAAGTGACACTCCATGTTGGTAAATGAGTGCACAGAAACCACTGCCAGGAAGACCTAGAGGCACAGATGAGTTTATAAGAGTACTTGGAGTAACAGAATCATCCAGGTTGAAAAAGACCTCTCAGATCTCCAAGCCCAACCCCAGCCCACCCCACCATGCCCACAGTGCCACATCCCCACGGCTCTGGAGCACCTCCATGGATGGTGACCACAACATCTCCCTGGGCAGCTGTGCCACCGCATCACTGCTCTTTTTGGAGAAGAAATGCTTCCTAACATCCAACCTGAACCTCCCCTGGCACAGCTTAAAGTCATTATCTCTCACCCTAAAAATCACAGGGGCTGGAAGGAACTTCTCAGTCCTTCTGATTTCACTTTTCTCAAGCAGGGCCACCCCCAGCATGGTGCCCAGGACCACGTCCAGGTGACTTCTGAAGATCTCCAAGGAGGTGACCTCATAGCCTCTCTGCTCCCTGTGCAGTGCTTCACCACCTAAGCATTCCCACCAGCTGCGAGAGCCGACTGCACCTCACAGCATCCACCATAGAAAACAAAGGGATCTCAAAACTCACTGTAAGGACCTGCAGTCCTCAGGGACAGGCTGGGAAGGCCTTCTCATGAGTCATGGAGTGGTGCTAAGGTCAGAAGAGGGCTCTACTTCCAAATGAACTGATCTGAGCCCACTGGCTCACTGATCCCAGTCTGACAAAAGTAAGGGACTGGCATGAATCATAGAATCGTTGGTGTTGGAAGAGACCTTTGCAGGCCATCTGGTGGAACTCCCTGCAAGAACAAGGGAGTTTGAGTCTACAACTCAAACAGGTGCTCAGAGCCCTGTCCAGCCTGACCTTGGGTGTCTACAGGGACCTGATCAGGAATGCACCTCATCCACCACCATGTCAGCACTATCCCCAAAAACCCAAACTTTGACCGAATGAAATCAGACAGAAAGCAAAGAGCAAGGCCTGCTGTTCTCCATCATGAGATGTGTCCTTGGCTAAGTCCTGGGTTAGCCAGCATTTGGACCTGACAGAAGGAATTCCTTCCTTCAGAGTCCATACAGTCAAACAGTGGGGAGGAAGCCACCTTCCTCAGTCTCTCCACCAATCCCTTTTTCTTCCAGATTTGAGGGAGAAATCCCCAGTCATGCAAGCAGTGGGACAAAACTGTGCAAGGGAACGTGATGACCCAGTGGAGATGGCCATGGTCCAGCTAATAGGTCCATCCCTTGTCCTTGTTTTGTCTGAACAAACATAGCCAACAAAACCCACTCCAGTCTGCCTTGCATGAAGCCTTACATGAGATTGATATGGAACTTCACCTCATATTAACCCCATGTTCTTTCCAGAAGACATGGAAGGGACCCAGAGTTCCTCAGAGGCCAGGATACAGTTCATTAGTGTGTAATTACATGAGCAATTACAGCAGAAAAACTGAAATAAACCTAAACAGAAGGGCCAGCCTCAGCCACAAACTGCTACATCATATCCCTGTCATTGCACAGCACTTTTGAGATGCAAAGGAAAGTCTGATGGCTCCAGGAGGTGTAATTAGCTTCCAGTGATGAGTGGAAGACTGGGAGCAATATTACTGCAGCATATATCATCTTTTAAATGAGTTCTGTTTATTTATAACAGGCTCCCATGACCTGTACCCTGAACTCAAACTTCCTCTCTTTGCTTTCTTATCCACTCATCTCTGAGTTTTTGCATTGCTGGGAGTAAGGGAAGGCCAGGCTGCTGGTTAGCAAGCCTCTATAGCCCTTAGGAAATGCAGATTTAATGAAGCTGGAAGGGACCCTGAGAGGATATTCAGTCCATTTTCCTGTTCCATGAGAGGAGAAACAGTACCCAAAATCAGTGCTGATGGTCTCATTCAGTATCCCACCTTCACCATGTGTGTCACCTCACGTCACCTCTGCTCTGGGCTTTCTCTGCCATGATCCCCTTTGTCCCCTCTCCGTCCCACAGCTCTGTGTGACCCTGCTCAGTTCCTTATCTTTGCCATTTCAGCCTGGGATGATGTCCATGGCATAGAGAGGTTGGTAGCAGGTCCTTTGTCTCTCTCCTGGTGGTATCCCCTGGAAAATCATTCTTTCCCAAACAGATCCATTTTCATAGTCCACAAAGATGTGTAACAGGGTGTTTTGGAATCAGTGCTACTCATCCTGGCCAACTTTATACCCATAGCTGAGTAAGTAACAGGGTGCAGAGCTAATACACAGCTCTGAGCCCACATGCAGCTTTACGTAGGCTCTGGTGCTGCATTTCCCACACAACTCCGACTAAGAGAACTGATGGATTTCTCAAATAAAGGGACAATTTTCTACCCAAGCCCAATTCAATTTGGAAAGTGCTTCACTGAACTGTGGGATGCCTTGCTGTGATGGGTTGTTGTTGCTAGAAGTTGATGTGGAGCTGATGGGCTGCAGGCAAGAGTGGGCCTCAGCACATCGTTCCCACCTTGCAATGGCCAAGCTGACCCCAACACCAGCCTTTCTCCAAGGCACAGTGTGTTCCACTATGCTGTGGCCTTGTATCCAAGTGTCTTTGGGGTTGAAAACTCACAACTCTTTGGCATTCAGGTATGAGGTGTAGGAAAGGTTTGCAGGAAGGCTGTGCCATGCTTGGCTGGGCTGGAAGGAGAGTTTGGAGCCCTCGTGCTCAGTCTCACAGCTGACAGTTAACACTTTTCTCCCATCTCCCTGATGGCTCTTCCCACTGGTTCAAGGAAACGAGTCCCTCAAGCAGACCCTGGCCAAGCTATTGCTGCAAACCCTTCCCAGAAAACCAGCCAGGAGCTGCATGTGCAAAATATCTTCTTCAACACCATCCCTGCTTCTTGTGGCATCCCACAGTGGGGATTTCCTTGCTCTCCAGTGAGAGGTTGCCATCCCCAGCCCACTCAGGTCTGTGGCATTCATACAGAAAGCTGTCTGCATGGCACAAAAGAGAGGGCAAAGCAGGGGAGACCAGTGGGACTGTACTGCTTTCTGCTCAGCCTCTCTTTTTAAATGAAACATCTCCAGCCTAACTCTGAAGCCCCTGAATGAGGGATGAGGCAGACGAGGTGGTCTGGAGGAACCACTATTTGCTGCAGCTCAGATTTTCAGGGAAGAATACCATGATATCACAGAATCACAGGATATTTGGGTTGGCAGAGAGCTTAGGGCCCAACCATCCCCAACCCTGCCATAGGCAGGGACACCTCCCACAGCCCAGGCTGCCCCAAGCCCCATCCATAGCCTTGGGCACTGCACGGATGGGGCACCCACAGCTCTCTGGGCAACATCAAAGGACAACATAACGAAGACCCTTTGCCTTCTCCCATCTCCTTTCACAGCCTCCACTCTGTACAATCTGGGTTGAAGACCCTTTGGACAGCCCCAGAATCCTTTCTTCACCAGCCTATAACAAGGGCAGCCAGTGCCAAACTACACCATGTGCTCAAAGCCATCCCAACCCTCCCCTGATGTCCCCCCTCCCCAAGGCCATCCATCCTTCCCTCTCTTCCCTCAGCTCAAGCCAGAGAAAAGCTACAGAAAGAAAAAGAAAATTCATTCCCAGCTCCAACCCACGGGGAAAAGGCCTGGGGAGTTAATTATAGCCCAATGCATCGGTGCTGTTAATAATTCAGGAAGCTCTCAAATTGAGCTGGAGATGAGGCAGAGGATGGATCTTGCTTGGATGCCGAAGCACCCAGCTCTGCTCTGTCGCCAGGGTGAAGGTGTCTGAGCGGAGGACACACAGGACACAATGCTGTAGCCCGCACATTTCAAGGGGCAGAGATCAGGCTCCCCATCCTTTCTCCTGCTTCACCAACAAAGCTGGTAGGGTCCTGCTCCTACCCAGGTTTCAAGACGGCAGGCTTCAGCTTGCTGCTAGGATTCCCATTCTCATTTATCATCTGTACCCACACACAGACCTGCATTTTCCTTCTCCCTCAGTAAGGTTTTCACCTTACTGGAACAGGATTTTCTCTGTAAGGTCAAAGTTACAGTATTTGTACAGCACTGAACACTTTCTGGCACTAGAAATTTCCCACTCATCATCTTTGAGATGCTGGGATGAAGCTGTGCACACACACACCACAGAGTTCAAATACACAAGAAGGATTTAGGGGCGGCTGAATTCAGGTTCCCAGCACACAGAGGAGGAAGCAAAGAGAAATCCCACCTAAAGCCTTTGCAGCACTCAACATGATTGAAATTCAGGGTGAATTTTTCCTGCGGTTTAAAACTGCCATCCCAGAGGGAAATGGTGCTTTGTGCTGACTGTGCTAGGATGTCCCCAAAAATCAGAGCCCTGAGGGGCTTGATTTGTTGGGTCTGCACCACAAATGCACCTGGGAGCAGCTCCTAGGGGACAGTGGTGGCTGTGTGGTTGTCCCCACGCTGTCATTGCTATTCTGCTGCTCTCAACTGGGGCTCTGGCTCCCTCTCCTGACACCTTTTTCTGGTCCCAAAAGCTGGTTGGGAAGGCACTGGAGTTGCTCATCAGACAGCAGGTGTGGGCCACAGGTGTGAACCAAACCGATGCAGCTGAGCATCCCTCAGAATCTGGCTTGGTAGCAAAGCATGGTCACTGATGGTTGCGTACAGGATATACGTCTTTGCAGACCTGTGGTGAGCTGTCCTCCATTCCCATCCCCTTGCACTGCAGTGGGATCTGCACTCATCAGAGCTCCTCTTGCTCCCCCAAGCCTTAGGGGTCTCTTCTGAGGCTGATTTTAAAGCCCTTTGCCCCTACATACACTCATACCATCCGTGGCTCATCACTGGGACCGGCACATTGAGCGAGGTGAAACCAGGACGCCCACAGCAGGGACAGGTTGAGCCAAACCCAGGGGCGAAGATGGGAGATGGTCTTGGTACCCCCAAAAGAGGGGTAATGCTATCACAAGGGTGAGTGTGTTCAAACAGATGTTAGAAAACCAACCGCCCTTCTCCAGCTCCTCTGCTGGGCTCCCACCAGTAGATGGCAAGACAAGCCCACGTTTTGGGATGAGGGCAGCCCTGAGCCCCAGGGAAAGAGGGCTGAGCCAAGGAGGGATTTCTATGGTGTCTGATATGGGCTTCAGCCTACCCCGCAGCACCTCCTTCTTGCTCTTTCCACCTGTCTCTGTCCTCAGATCTCTACAGGCTGGGCATTTTTTGCCTTATAGCCTTTGGTGCAGCTTGGCTGAAATCGATGGTGGGATGCTGCTGTTGCCAGGGGAATGCTAACAGGCACGAGGACAGACAGTCAGACAGATACCGTTTCATTCCCTTAGAAGCAGATTAAAAAGATGCCCATGCATAGCAGCTTGGGAAGGAGGAGGAGCAAGAGGGAATGGCCAAATGTTGTGCTCTTTAAAAAAATAATTGCAAAAGCATTGCTGATTCCATGCAAACCCCCTTGCAGGCCACCTGGTTGCATTCCCTGCCTGAATCTGGCTTTTTGAGGAGATATTTGGTTCCCATTGCTGTCCCCTAAGAGTGCCTAGGGTGAATATGGGCACTTTGGGAGTTGCAAAAGCCACTGTGTGACTGAGGCTCTTCCAATTATCACTGGGCATAGGGGTATTACCAGACACCCAGGCTTACCCTTGACAACATGTGTTAGAGAGTGGTTGAGATGGGATGGAATAAAATGGGGTTGAGGGGTGGTGAAGGGAAGGGAGAGGAGGGGGAACAGTTTAAAGCAAAATGCATCATGTTGCTGAGTAACTGTACTTGCTCATATTGTAGAGAAATGCCAAATTCACCCCGAGATGCCAGCGCTGTCTGGACAAGGAGAGATGTAGCAACACAAATTTGCTCTGGGCTCACTGTCTGGAGATGAAGAATCCCCTTCTCCTTCCCCACTTCTCTGAAATTGGTCCTTGAGCCACTCTTCTCAAGCTGACAAAGAAAGCTGAGCCTGATGTGCCTCTGGCACCAACCTTGCTCATGGAACAGCTCTTTCCAAACCCTTCTACTCCAGCAGCATTGCTTGCATCTCACCCAAACTGGGCCAATTGCTGCAAACTCCAGCATCTCTATCTCCCAGCCGGTGGCAGCACTGATTAATTAACAGCTTCCTGAGAGAGGCCAAGTCTTAAATTAAGCTTTCCACTTCAACAGGAAAGAATGGGGACCCCTGCCCTGGTCTGGTGACAAACAAAGCTGTGACATGGGGAATGTCCTGGAGATGGAGATGTGGCTTCTAGCAGCACAGAAAGGGCTTTGGAAAGCAGAGCACCAGAAGCTAATGCCCCAAGCTCAGCAAATAACTAATCACCATCCATGTGGAAAAAAAGCACTGTGGAGAAACATCAGCCAGAGCAATGAGCAGAAACAACTTGGCACTATCTGCAAAGTGTTGGGAGAGCACCTGGGCTTCACATTTCCAAAGTGAAGTCACCACCACACGCATAAAAAAAATAAAAATACAAAAAAAAAAATATCCCAGACATCTTCCTTTGTGATGGAAAGAGTTGGGAATGGGAAGAAATTTGGGAAAATCTTCCAAGCTATAAAGGTGAGTCCAGCCATGCTTGCACTCCTTGCAGACGAGACAGGGCTGGGATGCTGCATGTGTCTCTTTTGGAGGGGGAAGGACCTCTGATGGAGAGCTCAGACCACCTCAGTGCACTGATCACTGAAGGTCCAGCAATCCTTCAGTCTCAAATCCTCACGGTCTGTACAGAGAGCATTCCTAGGGAAATCAAAAGCACCAAGGCAGGGACCAACAGTCAGATTTCATGTCCTCCTAATTCTTCTCCTTCTCCTCTGGGTTCTCTACTACATACATTTTTATTTGTGGCCAAATCCAGAACTCCTCAGTGTCCACACCACACAAGACTTTCACATCTCTTCTCGGCCTCTTTTCAAGGCCAACAGACTACTGAATGTTTTAGGGAGAGGCACACAGGAAGAATAGAAGATGATCCGTACTGGTCCAAAAGTCAAGAAGACTTTGGCTTCCGCATTTCTGCCTGAAGAGGTGGCAGATGGATGCACACGAGCCTCACACCAAGGCTTCATAGCTGAGAAATAGGGGATGAATTTAGGACGGTCCTTTGTGGAGCCAGAAGTTGGATTCAGTGATCACACCTGGAATTAAGATTGGTTTAGGTTGGAAGGAACCTTGAGGATCACCCAGTTCCAACTCCCTGCCATGGGCAGCGTTGCCATCTAGTAGATCAAGTTGTGATGATGCTGTGGGTCTCTTCCAATGTGGGATATTCTAACCTCTCCAAACTGCCCTGGATACTTGCACAGATGTCTTGTCCGGACCCCATCGTGATGTGATCCCAAGAAAAATGATGGAAAAATGATACAACCACCCAGGATGGTTCTTTCTGGCCAAGGACCCACAAGGTCTGCAGCAGGCATGCATGCCTGAGGATGGAAGGGAAATGTCCCTGCTCTCTCTTCCCGAAGTTCAGCTTATCTTGGACAATTGGCACAGCTGCTGTTGCCAGGCAGAGGGGGTTAGAGGTAGAAAATCTACTCTTGGCACTGTTTCCAAGACCTGCTGCCAACAGAGCAAACACCCTGGGCAGCCACGCGTCATCAGCAGCTCAGACATCTCTGTAGTGTTTGCAGTATTTCATGAGTGATGGGGGACACAGAGTGTGTCCAGCGAGCACTGGGATCCAATTGCAAGATCCCAGATTATACCCATTTTCTTCCCACATGCTTGATACAAGCCCCTCCAATTGTTTATTTATCACCCCCAGAGGCAAATGCAATGGGGAAGGGCATGGAGGGACACGTGAGTGTGGGCATGAGGATGCTGGGCTAAGGCAAGGGGAAGGGACTACTAATAAAAAGGATTGGGTTTTGATTAGTTTAAAATTCATGAAAAGTTAGCTTCATGAGAAAAAAAGCCATGAGAAAGCGGACCTCAGTGGAAAGGACCTTTGGAGATCAGCTGGATGAGCCCAGAACTGGACACAGTGCTTCAGATGTGGCCTTCCCAGGGCAGAGCAGAGGGGAGAATCACCTCCCTCTCCCTGCTGGCCACACTCCGTGCAATGCACCCCCATGGAACCATTGGATTCTTGGAGGCAGAGCTTTAAAAACATACCAGAATCTTGAGCTGCAGGTCCAGAGAACTGGCAGTGTCAGTTGAAAGGGAAGTAGACAGCTGGTGGACAGACTGTGGACTTTGTTTTGCCTCCTGTGATGTTGGTTATGCAACAGTTCAGCTGTTGACAGGTTTTCACCCTGCCATTACTGAAAGTCCTGAATTAAAGACCTATTGCACTAGGAGAGATCATCTTTGCAACAATGACCATTTATTGCCAAAAAATGATGAGCTTGCTGGTGCCCTTGGGACAGGACTGATGCCCCCTGCCAAGAACTCCTCTACTGAAGACTGGCCTGAAGGTTGTCCAACCCATTCGTCAACATGCCATGACCCCACTGCAGAGCAAAATGCCTGGGGATTCATTTATCCTGCTGGGTACAGGGCTTTTGCCCTGTCCCACAATGAGCAGGGGGTTGTGGAGGTCCAAGGGATTAGGACCAAATGCAGGGAGAAGTTGAGTGACTTGCAGCAAGGTGGGGGAAAAACTAGGGTGCTGAGGTGATGGGTGTAGAGCTGTCTTGGAACCATCCAGGTCTATCTGCCTCCAACCATGTCTCTAAGCCCCTTTTCCTTTCCATCTCTCCTTACACCAGCTCTTATCACCCAGGAACACTTCTAAACTCTGGGGCCACAATGATTTTTCCACAGATTCACAGCTTGATTGTGGTTGGAAGGGACCTTGAGTCCTTCTGGACCAAAGCAGTGTGCCCAAGACCACGTCCAGGTGTGGCTTTGGGAGTTCTCCAATGAGGAGACTTGACAACCTCTCTCCATTTGCCTGTAGATTAGTGTGGGGTTGTTCCCTATTCAAAGGCAAAAGTGACTACAGTAACACAACGAAATAAGAAAGCCTTCAAGCACTGACACCTGTGTTTTCTGCTTTTCCCAGTGCCAAGATGAGGTCCACAAGATAAATCAGCATTTCTGTGCTGGAAAAATGCCTTCTGGATCAGAAAAGGAATGGGATTTGCCACTGGCTGAAATCCTTTGATACGGAACACATTTCAAGACAGAAGGTTGCTCTAGAAAAATATAAAGCTGAATATCCTGTGGTAGTAAAAGCTACATGGGAAGTTTGAGTCCAAACCCATCACTTTACAGGAGATCTAGATATTTTTCATATTAATGTCAGAATTTTCTGCTGTAGGACCCACAAGGAGAAGGCACTGAGCCCTCTAAGGCTTGAAGATCTGCACAGTAATTCTGTACATAGCAACCCCACTGCGCTATAAATGAAGCAGCAGGCACCACTCGCAGGGCATGCGCAAGCACACACCTCCTGCACACCCCCTCCAAGTGCTCAGACCTGTGGAGAATTTAAGCTCACATACAGTTATGGTATCGAGCCAAAAATAGTCTGAAGAGCACTCGTCTGGCCCAACCTTCCAGGATAAGGGCAAAGGTTTCATATCTCAAGCCAACATCTGACTGAAATAGAAACAACCTGCCCTGGGTATGCCAGCAAAGCACCCCTCACTGCCTGAAGCATGAATGGGAGCTGAAACATCGGCATCCCAGCCCTGCAGGCCCACACAGTGCCCTCTGGCTAACCTCAACTTTAGCTCCTTCTCTTCTTGCCTCTCGCTCCTCCGCCCCGGAGGCACAGAGCCTGGGTGAAATGGTAAATCAGTGCCACATTAGGAATCAATCATCCAACAGAATCCTGAACCAGGCAGGATTTGAAACTACATCCCAGCCTCAGATGGTGACTTCACACAGGACTGGAAGATCCTTTCCTGAGCACTGGAAGCAAGCTCAGTTCCAAGCTGAGTAGCACGGGCATTAATAGCACGTTGCCATAGAAGCACGTAGTTGAGCACCAACTTTGAAGCCTATGTGATGCCAAACAACGGACTCCAGCAGCATTCTCACCTTGAGAAAGAGCAGAGTTCCTTTGTTAACTCTTTTTAGCATCATTCACCAAGCACCATGGTGTCAGCATTGCTCTGTGTTCCTTCTTAAATGGGAACAGAGAAGAGAGGTCAGCAAAGACAATGGCTGACTCCAAGGCAATCCAGGCAGAAGTAAATCTGAGAATTAAAAAGGTTATGAGGCTTTTGTTTTTGCTGCATGAATGTGGTTTCAAGGCCAAGTGCTCTCAAATCTCTGAATGACAGAGCAAACTGAAAACACAGAGTTTTTTGCAGAGCCTGATTTGGGATCTGAAGGGTGATCACAGAGTCACAGCACTGGAGGGGTTGGAAGGGATCGCGAGAAATCAAGTCCAACCCCTGCTAAAGCAGTTCCCTACAATAGATCACATAAGTTGGCATCCAGAGGGGTCTTGAATACCTTCATAGAAGGAGACTCCACCACCTCTCTGGGCAGCCTGTGCCAGTGCTCTGTCACCCTTACTACAAAGAAGTTCTTCTGCATGTTAGTACAGAACCTCCTATGTACAAGTTTCAGGTCATTGCTCCTTGCCCTGTCTTTGTGCACCGATGAGAAGAGTTTGGCCTCATCCATTTGCCTCCCACCTCCCTTTAGAACAGCAATCTAAAGCTATCTCCATCAGAACATTACTATTTTTTTGTTATTTTGAAGATGTAGAGATAAGAAGAAACATGACTGAGCATAGACCAACTGGCTTTCCATACCCTACAAAAGGGGTAAGAGATCTAGAAGTGACAGAAGCAAATCTGAAACCCAAACCGGGCTACAACCACCCACCTACAAAGCACAGCCCAGACACTTGCCTATGCCTTGCTAATGTTTAAGTGTGCTGTATCTGCTTGTGACCAGCTGCCTACTGTACACAGCAATTGGAGTAATCAGCAGAAAGTGTAGATACAAGTGTCTGAGAGTCACTGCACAGACTGCCAAGGGATGGATCTGCTTCAAATGATCCATCACTTCTGCAGCAAAAGGAAAGCCTTCAGCACTCACGAGCATCCTTCTGCAACATGGACCAGAGTATCTACGCGATCTAACCAAGATGACAAAGCAAAGACATCTGTATAGAACTTTATTAAAGTAGGCATCACCCACAATTTGCAGGATTTGAAAAAAATATGTCCAACTTTTTTTTTTTTTTTCCCTGAATAGGTAACAGCTGCAACACTCAAATGTCATGGGAAAAGTCTAAGCCCAGGAGTCAGCCTTCATACTGGTAGAAAAAGTTGTGCACTCTGTATCACATCAAACTGGTTTAGTACAGAAAGTACTGCAGCAAAGTTACAACAGAAGTTACAGGGAAGATATGCAAAAAGAAAACAGGCATCGTTGGTCACAGGTTAAAAAACAGAATGCTCTTAAGTTAGTCAGCAACTTTTGGTAAACAACACACTGTTTAAAATGCCAAAGGTCTGATTTTCACCTGCATTTTTCCACCTGATTTTTTCCACCTGCACTTTAACAACTTAAAGCTTTTGTGCAATGCCACAGTGAAGGACAGCTTGCTTCAGAAGAAAGAGGATTGTTCGTTCTTCACTCCTTTTAGCATCAACTAGAGCTTTGAACAAGGGCAAACGGAGTGGGACCCCGTGACTTTCTCTGAATCAAACCCATCAACAACTCTTTGGCTGGTTTCATGGAATGGAGGACAAGGAGCCCCTTGGCACTGATTTAACGAGGACGAGAATGGACAAAACTTCTTAAATCCTTTTAAGCCCTTTATCTGAAGGATCGGTGTAACAGTTTAATGGCAGACAATCCTGTTTTGGCAGGGCAGAGGACAAAACCAGAGTCAAACTATTCTTGGATGGTATGAACAAGTCCAACTTTGCTGGCCCATTGGCCCAAATATCACACTTGAACAACATGAGAGCTACAACAGTGGTGAACATTTAAAAACTTGCCTTATTCACAAATGTAAACATCATAAAGAAAGATTTAAGAACAGGCCACAACCCTAGAGGGGTTTTGAGCTTAAGTACTTGGGAAACGCACGCTTTGCCAACAGATAAAGCAGTAAGATGCATACAAAACCAAGAGACACAAGTTTAATACGTGTTTAAAATGATTTCTGGTTTTCACCGTATCATTTTGGAAGGTTACTTCATGAGAAAACCATTTTCCCTGTAGCATGTAGATTCCCTCACAAAGTGACAGAAACCAGGTCACGTCAGTTAGCCACTAACTGAGGAAACACTGCAGGGTTACAGAGTGAAGCAGGCTCACAGTTACTAAGGCCTTGCCACAGAGAACATGGTGAACAACACAGACAAGAAAACACTGAATGTAATACCTACAAGGGCAGCTGGAGTATACAAGACAAAAAAAGATGGAGAGCTTCATCTAGGGAATTTCCAGTCATTTTGAAAATGGAAGATGTTTTTTCTTTGGAAAAAGTAGAATACAATCCAAGTTCCCAGATGTTGCTTCTCAAGGCATACTATTCCTATAGCAGCCCACGGCTCACATTCAAGACTGCTGTTTTACCTTAAAAGGCTTTCCTGTCTCTCCAGCCTGCCATTTCTCACTTTCAAAGTCTCATGAGTAGCTTTTGGATACACATCTTCTCTGCATCCTTCTACTGAGATTCCCTTGTTAATCCCAGAATCTCCTGCGCATTAAAGTCAATGAGCAGAACAGGCTTAACTGCAGCTAGGAGATGGTTTCAGCCTCTGGAATCCTCTCTAAAGAACAGAAGTGTACCACAGTTACACATAAACAGCATCTACAAACACATCTGCAGCACATACAGAAGCAGCCAACATGAACAGATTTCAAAGGCCGGCCTGACTCTAACGTAAATAAATCTCCATCATCAGCCCAACTTTAGAACTTGCTCCAGGCAGCATGTCATAATGCTAGCATAGCAAACAACAGGGATAACCAGAAGTAGCACTAATTAACAATAACCCCACTCCTGGGCATTGTCTTCTTGAGATAAACCCTGAATTCTCCTAAATGTAACAGCTTTCTGTGTTTTGGATTTACTGATGTTAAAATGATGGCAGCAGCATTTTGAAATAGTAGGAAAAGCTTAGCTTGTAAACCCTGTCGTTTTTAAAGCACAACGAGAATTCAAGTTATATTCCTCTTCACATTCATAGGCATTATAAGAAAGAAGTTACTTTGTATGCCCTACACACGGTATGTTTATACAGTAATATATATATAAATATGAAACACTAACCAAAATTTGACTTCAAACTAGAGTTGCAAAAACCCTGCCTGCAATTTGGAAACGTCAAGTAGCTCGTTTCTCTCTTCTGTAAGAAGAGAGGAAAGGATCATAGATTACTACGATCTGATAACCTCCACTAGGGAAATGAAAAACAGTTTTAACACAGTGGGATCTTCCTGAAACATCAGGTTTTCAGTACTGCCCCGTGTTGTTTGCTGGATATGAGGCAGAAAGAGTGACTTGAGATTCATGCTTTTTGTTCCTAGTTCCTTGAATGTGAAAGTTCTAGAATTCTGTACTATGGGTGCTTGGCGACAGCGCCTGATGATGTTGTTTATCAAACAGAGCATTCCAGCTACACTATACTTCTGCCCAACTCCATTGCTACTTAGGAAAGCTAATAATTGACATGCTTTAAGACTCAAAACTATACAACTGATTTAGCCATTTCTTCCTGGTCCTCTGTGGAAATCTGGAAACATCTGATAAAACATTTCAGTTAGCTTGAGCAATCCTGGAATCAGACCCAAGGAAGCTAAACATTGTAGACACCAATTCAGGGAGGTCATAATCATGTTTCCATCCCCAGTCTCTCCGGGCATTGCTGTCATCAAAGTTCATTGGCCAGCTGTCAGCTGCAGTGAAAAGAACAAGAAACAAGGAGCATAAGGCTTAGGAAAAAATAAATAAATAAATAAATCACAGAATCCTAGAATGGCCTGGGTTGCAAAGGCCCACAGTGCTCATCCAGTTCCAACCCCCCGCTGTGTGCAGGTCGCCAACCAGCAGCCCAGGCTGCCCAGAGCCACATCCAGCCTGGCCTTGAATGCCTGCAGGGATGGGGCATCCACAGCCTCCTTGGGCAACCTGTTCCAGTGCCCCACCACCCTCTGGGGGAAAAACTTCCTCCTCAGATCTGACCTAAACCTCCCCTGTCTCAGTTTAAAACCATTACCCCTTGTCCTATCACCATCCACCCTCACAAACAGCCGTTCCCCCTCCTGTTTCTACGCTCCCTTCAAGTGCTGGAAGGCCACAATGAGGTCTCCCTGGAGCCTTCTCTTCTCCAAGCTAAACAAGCCCAGTTCCCTCAACCTTTCCTCACAGCAGAGCTGCTCCAGCCCTCTGCTCATCTCAGTGCCTCCTCTGGACCCGCTCCATGAGCTCCACGTCCTTCCTGTGCTGGTGGCCCCAGACCTGGACGCAGTGCTGCAGATGGGTCTCACAAGACCTGAGTAGAGGGGGACGATCACCTCCCTCTCCCTGCTGGCCACCCCTTTTTCAATGCAGCCCAGAACACAGTTGGCCTTCCAGGCTGCAAGCACACACTGCTGGCTCATGTCCAGCTTCTCATCTACCAGGACCCCCAAGTCCTTTAAAAGTAGTACCTTTAAACTCCAAGGTGTATCATCTCTGGTCATTTGAACTACTAAAGCTTATTTTTTTGACCATAAGACTTGAACCTTACAGTAGACAACTTCCCAGTGCCTCAAAGGAAAAACACTTCCGTTCCTGACGTACAGCCACCCAGTATTTCCCATTACCCAATATGCAATACCCACCTATGGCCTGCCTGACCGCATCCACATTGTAGGTCACCTGAAGCTCAGGAACGTGCTTCTGCACCTCTTGAGCCAGCTCTTCAGGAGTGAAACTCATGGCACTGATGTTGTATGTCCTCATGCTCAGTGCCTCTGCAGGGGCCTCCATGACCTCTAGAGTTGCTTTCAGACAGTCATCAATGTACATCATAGGGAGGCGGGTGTCCGGCTTTAAGTTGCACTCAAATTTGCCAGTCTTAATGGCATCGTGGAAAATCTGGACAGCATAATCTGTAGCAAAGTAGAATGGATGTGTGTATCTACCTTAGTCTGTTCTTCACATCGTAACAGTCAACAATCTGCAGATTATCACAGAATGGTTGGGTTGGAAGGGACCTCAAGGATCATGAAGCTCCAACCCCCCACCACAGCAGGGCCACCAACCTCATTTCATAGCAGCCCAGGCTGCCCAGGACCCCATCCAACCTGGCACTGAACACCTCCAGGAATGGACGGGGCATCACAGCCTCTCTGGGCAGCTGTTCCAGCACCTCACCACTCTCATAGGAAAGAGCTTCACCCTGACATCCAATCTAAATCTTCCCTCCTTCAACTTAAAACCATCTCCCCTTGTCCTTCCATTATCTGCCCTTTCAAAGAGTTGATTCCCCTCCTATTTGTAGGCTCCCTTTAGGTACTGAAAGGCTGCCATGAGGTCACCCTGCAGCCTTCCATTCTCCAAGTTGAACAAACCCAGCTCCCTCAGCCTAACTAGATTACCTCTGGTGTCCCATCTAAAACCCAGCAGAAGTGTTTGGTTTACAAGATAAAGCAGAATGTGAGAAGCCATTTCAAACTGTCTTGAAGTCATTCTAGCATTTGCACATTGCAGCAAGACAGCAGACTTGAATTTATTTATTTTTAAAGAAAATAAAGTACTAAAGTACACCCTAAGGTAGCGATGGACAGAAAAACTGTCACAACTTCCAGCTGAAACAGAATCTCTACACTGAATCTTTATTAAATTCTATAAACAGACTAAAAATGACCCCGTTGGCTCATGGATTTGCTGTTCTTGTCTGAAACATTGGGAAATGCACACAAACAACTTACCAGTTGTTCCCCCACCAGGCTGAGAGTCGGCAGATATGATTCCTGGGTACCTCAGGCAGCGAAAGTCGAGGCCATATCGGTAATGGTAGTACTACCAAGGGAGGAGAGAAGCAGTTTTACACAACAAAGCTAGGCCTTACAGCTCATTGTTTCCACAGGAACAATCTCTCACAGGATAAACCTTCATTCTGTCACCTTCCCTTTACAGGGAAAGAAGAGGAGGAATTACTGAACAGTCTATACTCCCTATCAGGCAACTGAGCTGTCTGCTTGTCCTCTTCTAGTCTTCATCCACATCAGTAGATCATAGAATGGTTTGGGTTGGAAGGGATTTTTAAGATCACCTAGTTTGATATGGATTCATACGGATCATATGGATCAACATGGATATATGGATCAATATGGATTGATTTTTAACACTGGGACTAGATTCAGCATTCAAAAGTTTCTGGTACAAAGCCAAGAGAGAAATTCATAGAATGGTTTAGGTTGCAAGGGACCTTTGAAGGCCATCTGCCCCACTCCCTGCACTGAACAGGGACACACAGCTCCATCAGTGCTCAGAGCCCATCCAGCCTGACCTTGGCTGTCTGCAGGGATGGGGCTCCACCACCCCTCTGAGCAGCCTGTGCCAGTGCAAGCCTGTACACTCTCGTGGCTCTGACTGTGCAGAACTGAGGGGTTTTGTTTGTTTGTTTGTTTTACTTTTTGGCAAAAGTCACCATTGCCTACTGTGCTTTCCCAATGCTTTGTGTGCTTTCATTTATGCAATGTCATCCACATTGGCAGATAAGGAAGGGAGGTCAAAGTCAAAAGAATCAGAGAAAGAAATGGTACTGAAACTCAAATTGGCCAGTTTCTAATTCTTAGTGCTTATTCCTACAAAACTCAAAAATACTTTTTCCTGCTGCCTCAGGCTGCTATAGAGTACTGAAACCTGAAGGAAGGAAACGGAGGTGGAAAACCCACTACAAATCAAATTCTCCCAGAACTTTAATGGAAGAAAAGCTCTCACCTCTCCCATCAGTTCAGCATGAACCTTGGAGACACCATAGATGGTCCTTGGTCTCTGAATGCAGAGATCAGGAGTTGGATCTCGAGGAGAGGTGGGCCCAAAGGCTCCAATCGTGCTTGGAACAAAGAGTCGCAGATTATGCTCGGCTGCAATATCCAGAACATTGTGTAAACCTGGAACAATATCAGGGTTTATCAGAACACCCACTGCACTTCCTCAAGCCTCTATAGGAAGCATAGAGGAATCAAGAATTTGAAACCCTTGTCACATACCAGTAATATTTACAGCTCTGGCCAAGGGGACGTTTGCCTCTCCAACAGCACTGAGCAAAGCGCTGTAGTGGAAGAGCCACGTTATGCGGTTATTCACCACTATCTCACGTAGATTCTTGTAGTCCAAGATGTCTGAGTAGATGAAAGGCCCTACAAGAATGGAGCCAGAAGGAAAGTGAGCACCAAGGAGCATGGAAGTCAAGACGAGCTCAAGATGAAACTCAAATTGCTTCTTTCCCATTCCTCCACTTGGGATTTGACTGCACAGCAAAACAGACCCCGGTACCAACAGCAGCCAATACATTAGGAAATAGAAAGGAGACATGAAGGTGAACTGCCACCTTCTCCTTAATAGATTGATTGAAGAACTCCTCTTTTACCCAGTCAGTGGCATGAGAGAAGGAAACACTCAGTATTTCCTATTCAAGTATCTACGTACGTTATTAAGCTGTGATGAGAAAGAAGAATCTATTCAAGTTGAATGGAAACACAAGAGTCCAAAATACATGTTCTACACTCATCTTAACATCTAAATTGCCTCAGAATGGAGGAACAAAGCAGGAATTTCATTTACAGCATCTTCCCTCCAAAAGAATAAACATTTCTTTTTTTACAGCAGGAGCCCAAAAGCCAACTCCAACTCGATCTGAACACTCACCCTGGTCAACAAAGCGGCAAAGAGACAGCAAAATAAATGCAGAGGAAAAATTACTTAGAAAGAGGGAATAACTAATAGATGAAATCCATGTCTGGGCAGGATTTCAAAACAGGAAGGCACTATCCAGTAGTTTCAAGCAGCAATTTGCTCAGTAAGCCACGCATATTGAGACTTTGGTAAAGTCAGTGTATTTTTCCATCTGCTCCCCCAGGCACTTACCACTATAGAAAACATGATCTGCTGGCTTTCGAATGTCAGACAAGATCACATTGTTCTTTCCAAATCGTTTCCTGTAGAAAAACACCCACATGGTACAGTGAGTTCACAGCCTTCACAGTAACTCATCAGTTGCTCTTCTGCTACTTTGGTTAGCAGGAGCAATAGCAAAAGGAAAGCAAATTCTTCAGTGAATTCAGTTGCTCTACTAAAACAAAACAGACCACCACCACTTTGTCTTTAGTATCAGTATAGTGCCTTAGGAAATCTGTACATTAGTTCTAGTAGTCTTTCTATTGAAAAAAGACAAATCTTTCTGAAAATAAGTTGAGAAAGAAGTTCTTCCTACCCTCCTCTTGCTGAAAATTGTATCCAGAAAAATCTATTTCCCCCCCCCCAGACACCAAAAAGCCACTGGGCATGCTGTAACAGCAGCTGTTTTCCTATCAGCAAGGTAAACAGAACTGATAAAGTAATCTCAGCCTTGTACTGTTCTAATCAGCACAGTCTGGGAAAGCAAGCCTGATGGAATCAGAGTGCAGTGCAGCCTTCCATGATTTGTATGACTTCAAATATATCACAGAAATGGTTGAAAACATTCAAACTGCAGCATGGCATCAAATGCGGCACTTGGGCTCACTTTTACCACAGTCCAAACACTGCCTGCATGCAAATTACACTCTGGAGCTGAGTGAGTGTATGGACAGTGATGAGAGCTCATAGAAGTTTGGAAAAAATAAGTTTGTGTGTGTGTGAGGTGGAGGAACAAGCAGCAGCAGAAGGGATACACTTCGTATTTACTACTTTTGATGCATCAGCCCATCTTTTGTCAATTATGAAATGTCAGGGTACACAGTCTTGAAGGAAGTTTTATTTCTGTTTGCACTGCACTAAGCAGGGCATCTTCTTCCTGAAGCAGATTCACTCAAACTCTCATAGAGAAAAAGGTCAGCAGCTGTTAAGTGCAGTTGCTGGGCAGTTAGCAAAGCTCCTGCTTTCTTCACGTGGGTGTTTGTACTCCTTTCCTCTCCCATAGTACCTATGTAAAATCCCAACCTTTTTCTCTCAGGCAGTGAAACACAGCCTTATTTGGCTGCCCACACTCTGAGGATATTGGTTCTGAATACTCCCATTGAACTAGGAACAAGCTGAACTCAGTGGTCAAACTCTCAGACAAAATTATTTTGGGAACCACGACCAATGTACACACAGAAAGTACGTCAGTGAGCATAAACCAAGTACAGAAATGTCAAGAAAGGCAAAAGTTTAAGGTTATGCACAAAACCAAGCACCAAAAAGCTCCTCATTTCTCAGCAGGATTCCTTGAAAAAGAACTTCCCTGAAAATTATTGCTTCTCCAAGTTGAAACTCAAGTTTGAATTCTTCAGTACTATTGAGTCAAAAAATCATAACGTACCTGAGGAGCTTAGCAAGTCCCACACCAAGCTGGCCAAGCCCACCTAAAAGACAGCACACAGGAGACAAAACAGAAGTGGCATTAGAACACAGCATCCCAGTATTACATGCATCACCTCAGAAACATGCTTTTTCTCTTCTGACAATCACAGAATGGTTGGGTTGGAAGGGACTTCAAGGATCATGAAGCTCCAACCCCCTGCCACATGCAGGGCCACCAACCTCCACATTTCAGAGCAGCCCAGGCTGCCCAGGGCCCCATCCAACCTGGCCTTGAACACCTCCAGGGATGGACGGGGCATCCACAGCCTCTCTGGGCAGCAGCTCCAGCACCTCACCACTCTCTCTGTAAAGAACTTCCCCCTGACATCCAGCCTAGATCTTCCCTCCTTCAACTTAAAGCCATTCCCACCTGTCCTGCTGTTATCTACCCTTTCAAAGAGTTGATTCCCCTCCTGTTTGTAGGCTCCCTTTAGGTACCAAAAGGCTGCAATGAGGTCACCCTGACCTCATTTTCTTCTCAGAATCAACATGCTTTCTTTGAGAACAGTTTAAAACTCAATTATTTTTATTGGATTTCTGGAATAAAAACTGGAAACAAGTTCACAGAATTGCAGGTGTTAGAAGGGACATATAGAGATCTTCGAGCCCAACCCCCCACACACACATGGGGGATTCACATGGGATTCAGATCCTATTACCATACAGGAAAGACCATAAAAATTCCAGAAAGTTTTGCTTATTTTTTGGTCTGAACATCTTTGCTTCCGTTATTCAGCTCGCTGGGGAGAGAGGAGAGGAGTGTGGAATTCCTGGAGCAGGCATACAGTTAGGACAGGAATGCTGACCTGTAATTAGCACCCGAGGATGATCAGACTCGGAAAAAGAAACCGAGTGAAAGCTAGCATCAGAGGCCACCTGGCGGGGTGAGATGCCAATGCATCGAACAGGCACGATGGAAACTCCACATCCACAAGCAGAGCTTTGGAGCAGCTGGCTGACAGCTCTGCTCACGTTTCTAACGATTGGCATCTTCCTTCTTCAAGCACGCTGTGAGAACAGGAGAAAACATTAGTCACAAGTGACTCAACCATGCTCAGCTTTTTCAATGCTCCTTCAGAATACTCTTTAAAGAGGCCTGATGCAATCCAAACCCCAGCTGATGTGCCAACCGAGAGCCACGTCTGCTGGAAGCAGCCTGGGAAGGAAGATGAATAGTGGTAATGTATTTACCAGAGAGAGCACAAGAAAACATCCACAGCCCCAGCACAGGTTCCAGTGGAATGAACATACAGTTCAGTTCAAATTTAAGCCTTTTTATGCTAGAAAACATGATTTCAAGTACAACAGACAGCAAATGCAGAATTCTTCCTCAAAATCCTTCAGACTTTTAGCTGTCTTCTCCAAAATGTAGCTTGCTTGTGATCACATTGTCAATTAAGTTCTCTTCCTGTTGCACACACAAGCAAGAAATACGGGAGGATGGAAGGCCATAACAAGAAATGACAGTAGCTAATTGCTGCAGGTGTCTTCCAGCACCAATTCAGAGTAAGCACAGAAAACCAAGCAACCTATTAATTACAGTGTTCTTTTCACTTACAGCAATACAAAGATGGGCAATTTTCTGTCACTTGAAGGAGTCCTACTGAAAGCTATTTGAACACTATTCCTGGACTTCATCTCAGATGTGACTTACTGCTATCCAAGAAGCTGTGCGACCTCTCTCCTACCTCCATTCCCTAGTATCGATGAGCACAGCTCAGCTTACAGTGCTGCACTGGAAGGCAGCCCTGCAGGGATAAGTCCTGGAGGACACAAAGCTGAATATCAGCCTTGCACAAAGAAGGCCTCACAGGATACCTGATCCATAACATTTTCCCTGACAGCACCTCAAGCAGTATTTTACACTTTGAGCTCTAGATGCAGAATACACTAAATAAAATTCGTTGCTATTGAGAATGCCACAGTGGGATCAGGCCAGTTTCCCACTCACTGAATTAGTTTCTCCAAATGCACTAAACATACAGGCTTAACGGGGGAATTTATGTACAAGTCCAGGCTGATCCAAAAGAGCTGTAAACATCCTACACCAGATACAGAAAACCCTCCAGTTAGCCAAGCAGCAAAACTGAATGCAAAAAAATGCCATTTATGTCATGCATTCCTTCCTATTTTAAATATAAGAGGGAAAAATCGAGCAATTAGCTGCTGAAATCATAGAATGGCGTGGGTTGAAAAGGGCCACAACTTTCAACCCCCATCCTACATGTGGGGTCGCCAACCACCAGACCAGGCTGAAACACTGCAGTTATTTCCCCCCACCCCACTGATTTAAACCAACAACCAACACTACGTTCAAGCATTACACACGACATTGCAGAATGCATTCCCCCCTGTACTCACCTGTCCCTCAGCCGGCAATAGGGCAGAAGCACACTGCAGACTGCAATTTATAGGACACTGCCTCTTTAGGAAGCCAATCAAAAGGAGACAGAAAGTAGGAGTTGTCCCACAGCTAAAAAAAAAAAAGAGAGAGCATGAGGGTGAGAGCAGCAGGCGGGGATATCGCTTGGTTCACATCTGCTTGGTTCGGAGATGTCTGCAACGTTATGATAGAGGGGCTGGAGCTGACAGATGCATCCCACCCGGGGTCATAACTGAAGGATGGGTTTTGAGCCAATGGTGGCAGCGCACAGAGCAAAGCTGTGCTGAAAGGTGAAGCGCAAACAGCCCCTGGATAGCAGAATTTTCTGCATTTTGTTAACTGAAAGCAAAGGGAGGGGGAAAAGAGGGGGGAAAGGAGAAGCTTACGAGCTGACACGGAGCAAATCGGAGCGACCCCCGCTGAGCTGTGCGTTACATAACAGGCAGGCACCTGTCACTCACCTTACAACAAAAACATGTTTATGCAAGCAATTTTCTCCCGCATTAGTTACCGATAGAACGTTACAGCGATAAGAAAGATAAGAAACTCGCCAAGCCGTTCTGGAAAATCCCATAAGAAAGGGAGGAGGGTCCGAACGCGGCCGTCCCTCCCCGCCTCACCCAGCGCTTCCAACCAGCCCCGGCCCCGCGGCCTCCCGGGGTTGGGGGGGGAGTGGAGGGGGAGGTGGAGCTGAACGCGATCCAGCGGGGAGGAGAACTTGGGAAGGGGGGGTGTGACGTCAGAGTGACGCAAACGGGGTGTGACGTAATGTTGTCCCCCTCCCCCTCCGAGGAGCTCTGAGATGGGAGGCTGGGGGGGGGGGGGGGGGACACACCGTAAAGAGGTGAAGCACAGTCAGGTGAGGCGGACCCTGGGGAGCCTCCAGCTTCAACCGCTCTCTGGTTCTGTCAGGAGGCAAACGGGAAAGACCCCCAAGGTCACCCAGCCCACCCCCACCGTGCCCACTGACCATCATCCCTCAGTGCCACAGCCCCACATCGAACCCCACCAAGGACGGTGACCCCACCACCTCCCCGGGCAGCTGTGCCACTGCATCACCGCTCTGTAGGAGAAGAAATGTTTCCTAACATCCAACTTGACCCAACCCCGGCACAATGGGAGGCCATCACCTCTCGTCCTATCACCATTATTTGGGAGCAGAGGCCGATCTCACCTCACCACAGCCTCCTTTCAAGAGCTGCAGGAGCAGTGAGGTCACCCCGAGCTCCTCTTCTCCAAGCTGACCCATCCCAGCCCCCTCAGCCCATCACACATGTGCTCCAGTTCCCTCACAGCCCAATGGCTGTTCTGCAGTGAAGGGCCCAAAGCCGAGCACAGTGCTCACCAGCCGTCCATCCTGCATCCCAGTGGTGCTGGCAGACTCCTTGCTTTGTGAAAAGAAATTAAGGATGCGTATCAGTCTGGAAGGTACAAGGCCAGAACACCAAGCACCCTGTAACGCCAGGCAGCCCTAAGGCTCCTCCTTGCCCTCGGATCGCCCCCTTGAAAGCATGACTTAAAATAATATTTCTAACCACAAAACTTCTGATATGGCTGCGAGGTAAGAATGCCACAAAGCCTGTCCGACTGTGAGAAGGATGGGGCTAATTCAAGGAACGGTGAAGAAACTTCTCATTGGGATTGCATTACCTCTGCCTCAACTGCTGCTGTTGACCCTCTGGGTAGAAGGAAGGAGCAGCTACCTGTGCACCCAGCAGAAAAGCTTTTGGTTAAACAACTGCTGAGGAAGGCATGGCAAATCATGCCATCACAGAATGATGATCATCATCATTCATCATGATCATCACAGAATGGCCTGGGTTGCAAAGGACCACAGTGCTCATCCAGTTCCAACCCCCTGCTGTGTGCAGGTCGCCAACCAGCAGCCCAGGCTGCCCAGAGCCACATCCAGCCTGGCCTTGAATGCCTGCAGGGATGGGGCATCCACAGCCTCCTTGGGCAACCTGTGCCAGTGCCTCACCACCCTCAGTCAGTGAGTTCTGCAAGGTTTACATACTTTGAAGTAAGACTATTCAATAATCAGTATACAGATGGAAAATCCTCCTGCCTCCAAGAAGGACTTTGCACAGATGTTCAAGGGCACGTTTATTTATCAAGTAAAGTGACAGAAAGGTTTTCAAGTAGAAGAAGGGAAGAAGGGAATCAGAAGCTCTATCATGGAAACAACAGCAGGGCAAGGTTCTTCAAGACCCTAGTAGTTATCTTCTGAATACTGATGTCATGAGTTAACGTATAAATCATAGAATCATGGAATGGTTGGGGTTGGAAGGGACCTTTAAGATCATCTTGTTCCATTTGCTTGTCTACATAGAAGATGAAAAAGTAAAAGCTGCAAGGTATTTTATCTCCCTTTTTCCCTGCTGCAAAGTTTAAAACCAATTTATGGGCAGAAATGAGTCGAGATGGAAATGCCGTAATCTAGGAACCACCATCTTACAAAAACATAGGTGACATTTCAAAAAGACATGTTTAAATGTGAAATCCTGGTCAAAGGAGGAGGCTTGTTTGCCTTCAGGAACACCTTCAAACACCCACAGTACTGCTGAAAGGAGAGCATTTGAGGGTAAACATGACTCAAGCAGTAATCATCTATAAAAGAAAAATGATAAGCTCACCACCATGAACATGACTCCATTGTAGGAATGACAAGCAGGTGGGTCCAGCCAACAGGAAGGGCCCATGCTGGGCAAATTATTGAAGTGTTACAACTAAATAAGAGTCATTAATGCAGTCAGGTTCTTTATGCCTCAGTGCTCTGCTTAGTTAGTGGCTTTGGAAACCAGCATTATCAGAAAGTTCATTTGCAAAGCTCTGTCCTTATCCACTTCTTGCTGTGGGTGGGCAGGTGCTGCTCAGCACTCAGACAACCAAGCAAACCAAGTTCAATCTGCTCCATTTTCTGTGTCTCTTAGCAGCAGTTGTTTCCCTGCAGTTCTCTCTCAGATCTCTGCACTCTACAGCTGAAGGAATTTCTGAACCAGACACAGCAACTTCACATTAAGTCTTTGCAGTCATTCTCCTCTATAAACTCCTCCATACGCTTTCAAACTCAGGTAAGCCTTTGTTATCCATAGTGGATAATATGCCTGCTTCACATATAATTTTGTGCCCTCTAATTATGTGTAGCTAAACTGTTATGCAATCCCCAACCTGCCTGCCAAGGGGTAAAATTCATAAGAAGGAGGGAAGGGAAAAAAGCCTTATAAACATCTCTGTGGTAAGCTAATCTTATCTCAAAGCCTTTGTTCTTCAAGTTTACTCGGGGAATTAATATTGTTCATGTTTGTGCAAGATAGAAATGCTTGAAGTAAGGAGGGAAAAAATGTGGATTGCTAGAAGTACAGCTCAACAGAAGTAAGAAAGGGTCTGGAGTTCTGGAAGCTCTTTGTATAGTTGCAGCTGCAAATAAGACTTGTGAGGATTGGCTTAGGAAAATCACAGAATCACAGAATGGCCTGGGTTGGAAGGGACCTCAAGGATCATGAAGCTCCAACCCCCTGCCACATGCAGGGCCACCAACCTGCACATTTCAGAGCAGCCCAGGCTGCCCAGGGCCCCATCCAACCTGGCCTTGAACACCTCCAGGGATGGACGGGGCATCACAGCCTCTCTGTGAAAAAAGAGATTCTATGAAGATCTGCCTAAAGATGGGCATCACTGACTGCATTTGGGACTTCTGTGGCCCATCAAATCAGTGCTCGAACAAGCATGGTGTCCTGTTTGCCAGAAGCTTCTTTCCTTTATCCTACTAATTCACATGGTCACAATGTTCTCTGTGAAAGGAGGGAACATAGGTGTCCCCTGACACCTTATGCTGTCAGAAGTCACCAGCTCCCTCAGGCAGGAACAGCGTGAGAACTTTGATTTAGGAACAGGATAACCACACTGAGCCCTGCTTCTTAGGATAGAAAAGCTTGGCACAGCAGGATGCTGCTAAGACTCTGAGAAAGTGTGATATGAGATCAGGTTTAAGTCCAAATACTTTGCACAGGCTGCTCCATGCCCTCTAATCCTTCTGGATGCTCAGTAAGAACTTGTTGCGACATACAGCTTTGCACAGGAGTGTCAGGAGTGCCTGGACTGGAGCAAACCATGTCATGTCCGTGGGTTTCTGCAGTTTTGCCCAAACAAGACCCCTTTCTATAAGGATGCTCTGCTGTGGCCTCCAAGAAATACACAATGTTGTCCGTGCTGCCTCCATCCTATGTTGCATCAACGTTAATCATATTGATTTGGGGAGTGTCTCTGCATGAGCCCCGCCAGATGGGACTGCCTTTCAGTAGATGTTTGCAAACAAGAACAGACTGTTCAGGACATTTCCTTTAAGTAACCCAAGCAGACAAGGGCAGGGAGGAGTACAGCAGCAACAGCACGTGACTGAGGAACAGAACAGGAGATTGCAGCTCAGCAGTGGGCAAAAGAGGAGGAATGAAGAGACAGTGCTGGAGAAAACAGGCAGAACTAGCATACTGAGGTACCAAATGACTGTGGGAGCTGTGTGCTGCATGCAGTCATTTCTCAATGGAGGCTGTCTTTGTGGGGCTGACACGAAATGCATCCAACCCCTAGGAGCCCATTTCACAAAGATGTGCTTGGGGGTGAGAGAAAGGATTTGTGGAAGTTGCATTCCCTGATGTTGATCTAAAATGCATAGGAATGCGTATCAAACAGTTTCTTTCCCCAGAAGGAAAAAGAAGAGGCAGAATTTCTAAGCAAGAAGCACACCAGGAGCTCTGGAGGATATGCACAGGGGAGACAGTAGAGCTCAGAAGACACAGTCCTAGGGCTGAGATCCTAAAACCCACCGAATATTTACAGTCTTGCATTCCCATCTTGCACAGAAACCTACCATTCACGTGTTTCAATTAAAAAATAATCTGCAGTGGATACTCCCATCCTCTCCCAGCTCAATATACCTGGTATCACATGCATTCCCTTTCTCAGATCGCTTTAGTTTTCACTTACAGAGTCTAGCATTATCTGAGTGCTGATGCTGAGTGGGACTCTGGTGGACAGAGAGCTCCCTAACTGCACTGTATGGCCTTCAGCTTAAACAGCAAGTACATCGATAGGGTGAGTTTTCTTCTTGGAACAGCAACGCCCATCTGCACAAAATCAGCCAGCAGACTCTTGTTTGTGATATGCTTGAAGCTACAGAGGGGTTTCCTGAACTGCTCTATCAGCTGGGGATGTAAATGTGAGCCTATGTACTGATAGGGCACTTGTCCAGTTTAGAAGCACGGTGTATAACTGCTCTGCAGGCAGCTAAAACACGAAGTAATGACTCTTACAGGTTCTGTTCCATGAGGATCCTCTTGACTGAACAAGGTTGGACACTGGTTTCTGCACCTGAGATCAAACAAATGACCCATTCTACTTTGGACTTTACACATCCATGAGCTGCTGAGCTTGATGGAGAAGGGGAAACCATTTACTTGTGATATTTTTCTATACAGCAAAACCTGGCCCAGAAGCACTGTAGAACTCAACAGGTCCCAATCTGCCACCAGTAAGACTGCAAGCACTGGAAACCACATCCTAACAAAGGGAAAAGAACTCTTCACAGCTGTTCATGCACAAGAGACGCTGAAAGGATGCAACACCAGAAAAGGCAGCAGAGGTTTGAAAAGTGAAGGTAAGGATTAGCAAGAGAAAGATCAATTAGATACTACAGCCGTCCAATGTCTGGGCAGTCAAGGGGAATTGCTGTGGTGGTACAATTAATAATCTTCAAGGCAAAGTAACTAAAAAACCATTCCTTTCAAATAAAAGCTAAGCCTGTGATTGTTTCCAATTGCCCACTTGTAAGCTAACACTGCTACAGGCTCCACCAAGAGCCATCTCTCCATATTGTCACTTAATTCACTGCCTGATTCCTTCTTAACAGCTGTTGCAATTAACAAAGTACTTCAGGCGTCCTTCCCTCGCAGGGATGATACCAGGCTTTGTTAAGACTATAATTATTCTTTGGAGTCCATCCCTTCAGGGATGGATACGTGGCTCTGTTAACATTGGAACAATTTGTTTCCCTTCATTTTTTTCTTTCCTGAAGCTGTACATAGGTTGGGTCTCTGCAATCAGGTGAAAGAGAACTGGGGAGCAAAGGGGTAGAGGCTGTCCAAATGTACTCTCACCATGATTGTTGTTAAAGCTTTTGTCTGACCTATCTTAAATTGTACTGTAATGATTACACACTTGGAGTCCTTATATTCTCTGACAAACAGCTCTTGAGCACATGGGCTGAACCAGGCAATGCTAATGGAAAGCAGAGAGAGCATGCTATAGCTTTTCTGCAAAAACTGGAACCAGGTCACTCAGTTCATGTTACCAGAGACCTGTATGACCAGCTCACTCACTTGGGTAAGCCAAGAGCCATCCTGACTTACATTTAGTGAGAACAGCCTTGACTTCATATGGTTTATGACCTTCAGACCATAACAGCCAACACCAATGAGTAAATTGTCAATTCTGGATACCACAAGCTCTTGTTGTCACCTAATGTGCCACAGAAGCCATAAAGAGTCACTAAGAAAGGAGGGTGAACTTCAGTTTGGTGACAGCTCAGCCACAAAGACCATGAATAGAACAAACATCTTCCCCCTGTGGCACTGAACTGTTCTAACCTTGATGTTCATCATCCCCAGCAGATCTGACGTGGGCTGTGCTTGTGCACAGGAAGGTGTCACACTGTGTTGGCAGGCGAGAGAAAATCTCCCAGTCAAAGCCATTCCCTCTGTGGATGACTGGCACTGCTGTGGCACCCAAACATGTCACAATGGATTGCTATTTCCTTGGAGGAGAGGAGATGGAAAAGATTTTCTCGAGAACACTTTTGTTGTTAAAAGAATGACCTCATTCTCGTGGATTTCATTAGATTTGCTTTGCCTTTTTTTTTTCCCCCCCAAAACAAGAGGCAGAGAGCTGTGCGAGCCATTGCTGCAGTGACTTGAACATCCTTCACCTGGCATCGCTCCAGTTCTTGTGAGCACATGCAGTGTGGAAACACAGGTGTCAGCCCCTCAGGTGGGTGAGCAGGAGACACGCTTCTGCTGGTGGCATCCCCCTCCCTGGCTGTTCAGCACAGTGTAAGGCCACTGCCTGCAAAGCAGCATTTTCAGCTGGTTGGAGAGAGGAGAGGGTTGTGCAGCAGGTTCTCCTCCAGCACTGCAGGCATAAATCTTACAGACTGCAGTGGCTGCAGTCACATTTCTCTGTGTAAGGGGAACGTGCAGCACCCTGCACAGGAATGCTGCAGGATAAAGCCTCCAGCACTCCCTGGATGCTTTTGTCTTGTTACCTTCTACCAGTCAACATTTTGTTGTGAACACAGGGTACTAACCCTGCAAGGACCCTGTAAAGACAGCAACAAGATGTGGGATGTGTGAGTGCTCTGATCTTTTACATCCATGATGCTCATTTCCACCATTACAGTAAAGGGGTTTTGCAAGAGAGGTGAGACAGTTAATGACTACAGAGACCAGGAAGCCATGCATTAATAGCAAGGTTATATATTAGGACAAACTTTTAGATATAAGAGGTCCTGGAAAAGATAACTTGGGAAGGAAGCAGAGTTTCTGTCGCCAAGAGATTTAAGAGCAGATGTGGTAAACCTCCATCAGTGACAACGCACATTCAGTGGATCTCATTTTGACACAGCTGAGGAGGCTTAGAGCCTGAATCTCGCCATGCTTGCCACTTTTGCTGCTCTGAAGCCTTTGCAGTACAACTCTGCCTGCATATAAACTGCCCTTACAGTTCTAAGATCATAGAATCATAGAATCACAAGGTTGGAAACGACCTATAAGATCATCTAGTCCAACCGTCTCCTCATCACCATTGCCACCACTAGCACTAAAAGATGATCTGAGGGCTGGAGCATCTCTCCTATGGAGAAAGGTTGAGGGAACTGGGCTTGTTTAGCTTGGAGAAGGCTCCAGGGAGACCTCACTGAGGCCTTCCAGTACTTGAAGGGAGCGTATAAACAGGAGGGGAAATGGCTGTTTACAGGGGTGGATGGTGATGGGACAAGGGGGAATGGTTTTAAACTGAGACAGGGGAGGTTTAGGTTGGATATGAGGAGGAAGTTTTTCCCCCAGAGGGTGGTGAGGCACTGGCACAGGTTGCCCAAGGAGGCTGTGGATGCCCCATCCCTGCAGGCATTCAAGGCCAGGCTGGATGTGGCTCTGGGCAGCCTGGGCTGCTGGTTGGTGACCTGCACACAGCAGGGGGTTGGAACTGGATGAACACTGTGCTCCTTTGCAACCCAGGCTTGCGATTTATTTCATAATCAAGCAGTGCAGAGAAGACAGGGAATAATTTTTATCCTGAGAATATTCCTAAAAGGACATTGCTTCTAGCTTTGAAGGTTACACAGTCCTTGAGACCAGCTTGTAGGAATTCCAGCAGATGGATTTGTTATTTCAGGGATGGAAACAGCTCCATTTGTTTCCTGCACACTTTCTTACACAGACCCATTTCTGCACTGCCTTCCTTCTTTCCATCTAAGCAAACAAAACGGGTGGAGGATGCATCTAACACATAAGAAAAGTACTCTGAGATATGCACGCATAAGAAGAATTGTGCCCTAAGACACCCTTCATGCATGTTTGCCTGTACAGAGCTGTAATGTTTCTAAGCAATCCACCACAAGCTGATGTTTGCCCTTAAGCAGGTTTTTCACACCCCTGCAGATACACAGAGCTCACAATGAATGGGCAAGGCTTTAGTTCAAGCTGACTTTCAGTTCCCTTTTGCTGATTTTCCCAGTTTCCTCCTTACTGGCCTTGACAGCATAGGTATCTACACAGGGATGAATTTGAAGCAAGTTCTGGAAACGAAAGGCACAATTAGTGCACAGATAAGTGTCTGCTGTAAGCAGGAGCAGCATCCCAGGCAGCTCTTAGGCTTGTTTGTAGGAAGTCTTCTCCAGTTTCAGGCTGGATGGGATTCTGAGCACCTTGACCTAGATGTAGGAGGCCTTGTTCACTGCAGGGAGTTGGACTAGATGGCCTTTGAAATCTCTTCTAATTCAATTCTATGATAAATCATGGTCTGATTTCCTGCAGGTCTTTCTCCTACTAAGCAACGCCCAACCTGGTTATTAAAACAAGCTTCTACAGGTCTGTGCTGAGCAGATGTTGCAATGCAGTAAGGGTTAAGGAATGCATGCTGGGAAAGGTTAAAACCAGGCTATTTTAAGCAAAAATTCAAACAAAGACTCAAACTAAGTTTATCACACACAACAAAGAACCACGGACATAAAGGCCACTGGACAATTTAATTGCCCTCCTCAACGAGGACTGATTGCAGCTTCCTGTATTCAAAGGGGGACAGTAAACAGGAGGGGAATCAACTCTTTACAAGGGTAGAGAGTGATAGGACAAGGAGGGATGGTTTTGAGCTCAAGGAGGGAAAGTCTAGGTTGGATGTCAGGGGGAAGTTCTTTGCTATGAGAGTGGTGAGGTGCTGGAACAGCTGCCCAGAGAGGCTGTGATGCCCCGTCCATCCCTGGAGGTGTTCAAGGCCAGGTTGGATGGGGCCCTGGGCAGCCTGGGCTGCTGTGAAATGGGGAGGTTGGTGGCCCTGCCTGTGGCAGGGGTTGGAGCTCCGTGATCCTTGAGGTCTCTTCCAACCCAACCATTCTGTGATTCTATGATTGAAGTTCTCCTGGATCTGGCCTTCCAGGGAATAGCCGGGCCGTTCAGTGGGTCATGAGCTGCTGCCAGCAGAACACGCAGTGAGATTTAAAATTCCATGAGAAATAGGAGACTCCAATGGAAAAAATCCAGACAATCCTTTCCTTATTTACAGTAAGGAAGAAAAGCCTCGAGTCTTCCACCACAAGCCTTCCACTAGAGAAGACACTCCACAGTCACAGATACACCTCTTCCTTTGTCCATTCCAACAGTTCTAATTCTGATACGTTTCCAATCCAAACAGCATCCATCTCAGGCTGGCATTCATCTGCTGCCCTGCACTTTGAGACAGCCATTGCACCTGGGATGCTTTGCTAAGCTTTGTGTATGGAGAGATCCCTTGGTGCTAGGGAGGTTTGGAAGCCACAAAAGGCAAAACAGACAGCTTTGAAAGACATCTTTGTGCTACCATTTTTGTAACTTAAGTGTGCTGTCAGTGCAATGAGATATCTTCCTGAAAATGGGAAGCGACCATCTGATCTGAAAGGGGTGGAATACGTGGTGCTTTTCTCTCCTTAGAGTGAAACACAGAATGATAGAATGGCCTGGGTTGCAAAGGCCCACAGTGCTCATCCAGTTCCAACCCCCTGCTGTGTGCAGGTCACCAACCAGCAGCCCAGGCTGCCCAGAGCCACATCCAGCCTGGCCTTGAATGCCTGCAGGGATGGGGCATCCACAGCCTGGATCAGCCTTAGAGCGCTGATGGATTGCAGTTTCTTAATGAGTATGTCAGCACATGCACTATTTTTTCCCAGTACACATGCAGTTATCATATGAACAGGGCAATGAATACACCTCTTTGTAATCATAGCCTACACGTATTGAGTAGGGAAGGCTCTGCATCACTCCAGTCCCTTCCTCACCATCACAGACAGCTGAACAGAAGCGACAGGAGCATCAGCTCCCTTAAAGGGTCACACTTCTGCAGTGGAACAAAGCAGAGAAGGAAACATACTTCGGTTTCATCTGCTAACATAACAAAAGTCTCTCTGTTAGGGTCTCAACACCTGGTAAAAGCTACGGTTGCAGTCTGTCAGATCTGGGATTAGGTGCACAACTGCTGAGTGCAGCCAGTGGAGGTTATATTGTGGTCCAGGGAACCACCATGTTTCACATCTTAAAATACGTAACCCTCATGAACAGACTCGAGAAAAGCCTGCTAAGTGCATATCAGTGTATTTTAAGAAATCTGCAAGAGTCTCCTGGATGTAAATCCCTCATCTCTGAAGCTCTCTGTTCAATTAACCTCAAAACTTTGACTTGAAAGCAAAGCTGAATTCTGGCAGAAAACCCTGGGGGGGGGGGGGGAACTTCGGGAGAGAAAAGATAAAATGCATTTAAAAATGAAATCTAAAATGGCTATCTTTGCAAAACAGAGCCATTAGCACAGCTGCAAAATCATTTGTCAAGTGCGTGCTTGATGCATCAAGAAGAGGCAGAAGCCTTTCCCACAGCCTCCCCAGCTGCTAACATGGAGCAGAGCAGCCTCCAGCAACGCGTGGAGTATCAGTGAAGATCAGCTTAAGGATTTAAAAGTAGTTCTTGCTTTTGCTTGAGGGTAATAAGGCACTGCAGTGGGAGTGGGGGAGAGGCAAAAGATTGAGGAATTCCATCTCCCATACGGTATCATTAGATAATCTTTATGATTTGGCACAATGCCCCATCCCTGGAGGCATTCAAGGCCAGGCTGGATGTGGCTCTGGGCAGCCTGGTCTGCTGGTTGGCGACCTGCACACAGCAGGGGTTGGAACTGGATGAGCATTGTGGGCCTTTTCAACCCAGGCCATTCTATCATTCTGATTCTAAGAAGAAGAGCTTGTCAGCTCAAGCGACTTGGGAATTTTCCATACACAAAAAGAGCAACTTCAGCAGGAAAAAAAAAAACAGAGTTGCCCTTGGGGATAAAAAGGGATTTCACGTACATTTTTCAATTTTCTTCTCATTCCCCATTAAGTCAAACATCAGCATTTTCTTGAACTAACCCAAAGTGTTTCAAGCCCTGTCAGTGTTAAGCTGCACGACTTCAGGCCATTGCCTGCCTGCACCGCACTTTGGGGTGTCGTACATTCAGAGCTTTTCCAAAGCAAATGGGACAACTTCACTTCATACTCCTCACAAAGTATGGCTCAAGCATTTGGTCACTGAAATCCCAAAGGAAACATGAGTTTGAGAGTATCAGGAGAAGACAGCTCCATAGTGATCAATGAGTATGACAATCCAGATACGGATTTTGCCCCAAGAAGTCACTGCAGTGTTTGCAGCTGAGTCAGGAAGATCCCACATCTTCTTTTGCTCCATCCCTGGAGCTGCTCAAGGCCAGGTCGGATGGGGCCCTGGGCAGCCTGGGCTGGTATTGAATGTGGAGGTTGGTGGCCCTGCCTGTGGCAGGGGGTTGGAGATCCACGATCCTTGAGGTCCCTTCCAACCCAACCATTCTGTGATTCTGTGTTCTCTTCTTACTCATCCACTGTTGATGGTTGCTGGAAATGAGCACAGAGCTGCGTGAGCCTTCATCCTGACCAGCATGGCTGCATTTATTGCTTTCATGAAGCCAGCTCAGCCCTGTGCCCTGCTCTGGGGAGCTGCCTGGGCAGCATCCAGACCATGAAAACACAGCACAAAGAGTCTCAGAGCACGGTACGGTTCAGTGACCTGGAACCTTCACCTCAGCAACCAGAAAGGAAACCTGAAAAAGTAAACTGCTTTTGTTAAAAGTACCAAAAGTAAATACTCTGGCAAGCCTAACTACTTCAAGAAAAAAGGCATACATGGTACAGAAATTATCTATGTATGTATATTTTTTGAGTTCTTACATTCCAGTCAGGATAAAGGCCAACCTTAAACTAGCAGAAGCAATTTCCCAGGAGGGAAACCTTTCACAGAGCTCTGCTAGCAAAAATAAAACCCTCCACTGCACACACATCTCTCTCACCAGAGATCAGAGATGGAGCCAACCACCTGTGACAGCTATTAATCACATCCCTTAACGCCGGCTGGGCAGGACGTGGGCATGGCTTAGAGGACGAGAAGAAAACCCTACACAAAACACTGGTTTGTGCTGATTGCAATAGGAAAAAGCATTTCAGATTCACTGTTCAGCCTTTTCAAATGGATGGATGCTTTGTTGTCGAATCTGCCAAAAAAATCCCTGGCATTTCTTGGAGATAGGAGATTCAAGTTGGTTCAGGATTGGGACTTTTCGTTTTTAACAAATAGAAAAGAAGCAATGGATGAAATGGCATTCAGATAATTATAAAGTTAAAAGTAAATGGATTGCCCTGAGAGTGAGTGCTCCATCCCTGCAGACACCCAAGGTCAGGCTGCACAGGGCTCTGAGCTGTCTGTCCTTGTTCATCCATCGCAGTGCAGGTGGAGTAGATGACCTTTAAAGGTCCCTTCCAACTCAAACCATGCTAAGATTCTAACCAAAGCAAGGCTGACCACTATTTCGTAGAATCATAGAATCATGGAATCATGGAATCATAGAATTATGGAATCATGGAATCATAGAATGGCCTGGGTTGAAAAGGCCCACAATGATCATCTACTTTTTTTGGTGGTTATGTGCAGGGTCGCCAACCACCAGGCTGCCCAGAGCCACATCCAGCCTGGCCTTTCCAGGGGTTGCAGCCTTTGGGCACTAATCAATAGCCACTTTTTGGAAGCTGAGCTCGAAATGCATAGATATCTCAGAAAAACACAGCGCAACAGAAGTTGCAGGCAGAAAATGTTTTGCTAGCTGCAGAAGCTGAGTGCTTGCAACTGCGGGCTCCCAAGTGCCTAAATGAGTTTGAAAGAACTGTTAAGCACCATTCACAAAAAGAGCTGTCTCTCTTAAATGCTGTAGCAGGAAAATAAACTCTGCAGAGCCTCAGAAGTGCATTTAAAGCCCTTAGGGATGCAGTGCTACAGGTGCATCAGCAGAATTGCTTCATCTGCTGCGAACTGTGCAGCATCTTCAGCAAACCAAGTCAAACTCACACACCCTGCAAAAGAACACCTCCATTGGGTTCAGTGAGCAGAAGGGCTTTTACTGCTCAAGAAAGATGATGCACAGAGCATCTGAATTGCTCACCAGTGGTTTTAACATGCATGTCTTAAAGTTCAGATCTCTTCTTGATGAGCAATTGTGCCAGGATGGTAGACTGAGAAAGAGGCAAGAGGTTTACATGTTGTCCCGAGGGACGTGGATTAGTGGGAAATGTTGGTGACAGGTGGATGGTTGGACTGGATGATCTTAGAAGCCTTTTCTAATCTTGGTGATTCTATGATTATAAGATTAGTGACCATTTGACCTCCTCCAGCACCAAGAGAACCATCCAGAGGGTTGAACTGGCATGAACACAAGCTAGACAGAACTTGCAGCAAGCTGGCCTCTACACCACCCTGTCCTAAAGGTTCAGCTGAATTCCAAGGCCTACCTGATAAGGCCCAGCTGGATAACACTGCCTTTGGCTATGGAGGTTGCCAAATTGTGAGAAAGAACACAGAGCCCTGCAAGATAAGAAAGAAAAACTGAGGACAGAGTGTGATAGGTAGCAGCTCAAAGGTCTGAAAGGAGAAAACTCAACAACAGAGTGGCAAAAGATCCTAAAAGGGCAAAAGCTGGGCCCCATGAGATCAAGAAGGCAGCTTAGTAGCATGATGATCCACCCAACTGTTGCCTGTGGGCAATAAATGCCATGTTGGGTGTCTTTTTCAGTGGTCTGCATAATCTTGTGCCACACTAGTCCCTGCTATCTTTTATGTACAAGAAATGCTCCAGGAGAAGCTGTGGGTGCCCCATTCCTGCAGTGCCCAAAGGCATGGATGGGGCTTGGGGACAGCAGGGGCTGTGGGAGGTATCCCTACCCATGGCAGGGTTGGGGCTGGGTGGGCTTATAGCTCCCTGCTAACCCAAACCATTCTAGGATTCTGATTCTATGAGAGGCAGCAGGTTACAAACTATTAAGAAGCTTGTGTGTTTTTAAAACCCAGATAGGATGAAAAAATACAAGTGTAAGAGCCTGCAAACAGGAAAAGCCAGTCTTAAGTCGAGAAACTTACTAACAAAGGAATATTGGAAATACAAGCTAAGAGAGCGGGACACGTTCCCACAAGCTCTGCCTCCCTGAGCCCCGATGACAGGGAAGGGAGAATCATATCTGGGCTGGAGGCAACATTCTTGTTGGAAAAAAGGGCAGGGAGCTGAAGAAAGGATGAGAGGGCTTTGTGAAAGTCAGTGAAAGTTGATGGTAACTCAGGAAGGAGGATGGCAGGATCCCAGTCGTGTTATGACACAGTTCCTCTTTTTCTCCCACACAGGAGCAGAATTGAAGGTTTGAAGGACGGTCATCAATTTGAGAGCAGCCCACCTTTAAGCGATCCTATTCTTTAGCAGTTAATCTTATTTCTTCGCAGCCAGAACTGATCCACAACAGCAATTGTAAAGGCGCAGTGCAAGCTCAAGCAATGGCAGCACACAGGCCATAGCAATCTCCTAGGAAGGAAGAATTCTTAAAATACAGTAAGGTGGCAAACTCTGAACCATCTTTTGCACAGCGTGAGTGCACAGCACTACCAAAATGACCAGAGCAGGGACCAGGGCTGCTGGGAACAACTGCTGTCATGAGTCTCCAGCAACAGAGCCACGCATGCTCTTACAAGCAGTATGACATCAGGGAGCTGATGGCTCAAGAAAACTCCCTAATTCTTCCTAATTTATTTCATACTACCTTCTCCTTCCTTTCCTTTTCCATGCAGCATCCACAAGTGCTCACAGAGTGGTTTAGATCGGAGGGGTCCTTAAAGATCATCTTGTTCCAACCTCCCTGTTACAGACAGGGCTGCTCCCCACCAGCTCAGGCTGCCCAGTATCCCAGCCAGCCTGGCTTTCAGCACCTCCAGGGATGGGGCACCTCAGCCTCTCTGGGCAGTGCTGCCAGGGCCTCAATTCCCTCCGAGTAAAGGATTTCTTCCTAACACCTAACCTAAATCTCCCCTCTTTTAGCTTAAAGTTATTCCCCCTCAAGATCACAGATTCAACCAGGGCATGTTTGCTGCAGCCCAGGCTGCCTCTGATTTTAAGGTCTTCAATAAACTCCTCCACATTAGTGGAGCACCAGGTCCAGCAGTTCTTCACCTCTCGTGGTTCTGTCCAATACCTGAACCAGAAAGTTATTGTCAGTGGAGTCTCCTTCATTGCTTGCAGGCTGCTGTGTTGTTTTTCCAGCAGATGTCCATGTGGTTGAACTCTCCCAACAGGATGAAAGCCTGCAAGCATGAAACCTCTTGCAGCTGAAGCAAGAAGACCTCGTTAGCAGGTTTCCCTTGATCAGAGGAGCTGTCCTTCATTGCTCCAGTCCAATAACCAAGACCCTTCACCTTTTTTTTTTTAGCAGCACTGCTTGTGACTGGTTCTCAGTTGCACCTTCTTAACATGGTTGCCCCTTTTTGTTTTTGAAACCACTACCCATACCTTCTCCTCCCAGCTCCACAGCTTTGTATTTGCTGGCTAGGAGGACTGCAGGGACAAATGGGAGAGGCTTTCTCCATCTGCTCCAAGCAGAGACAAGCTTACAGTCCCCCTCATCCTGTACGTTTGCTGTCAAGTTGGAAGCCTTATCTATTTCCCCTTGCCAGGACTTACTGCTGTTGGCCTGCCTGTGCCACTGCGTAATACCAAGCATCACTGACTGCTGGGTACATCTCAGCCTTGGTGACTTCCTCTTGCATCCTGCTCAGCTGCTCATCTTGTTCAGAGCTCCTTGCAGGAGCCTCAAGCTGGATCTCTGTGCCTCGGTGCCTCCTGGAGCCACAAGAGAGCTAGCTGTAAACATGCTGTCCTCTTGCTTTGCTGCTCTGCACATTGCCCACAGAATATGGTATTTCAGTAGACCTGCTGTCTTTAGTCCTGTTGACAATGGTGCAGATGGCTTTCAGCAAAGTGCTGGGCAAGTTAGTAGCTCCACCTCCTCTGGTAGCTCCACCTGGGCTCCATTTCTTGCTCCAGCCTCCAATCAGAGCCCAAAGGCTGCTTCTGCTCAAAGCTATACAACAGTTGAGCATTCCACTCCCCAGCAGTGAATGAGAGACAGATGAGAATAAAACATTTTCTCTGGACTACCCCCATAAAGCACACCTGCCTGGACACTGGCAGCATCAACCCACACAAGATTCCACCAGCAGCCTGCTGCAGTGGCAGGACCAGGGCTTTGATCTTCCAACCCTATGCCTTAAAAAGCAGTCATCCTTCCAACCTGCATAGGGGTCCCATTGACAGAGGCTTAGATGACATCTCACCTACCCACAAGGAGTTTTCATCTTACAGATCTTTGTGACTTAATTGCTAAAAGCATCATCAGGAAGTTTACCACCACAGCTGGCGATCGAGGCTGCAAAGCTTTCTCCTTCTGGCTGGCTTACTTATCATCCACAGCTGTTTCTCCCAGTAAGTGTGCTGTGTGGCATCACAAGCAGCTGGGTTAACATGAGTGAGGAGGGGAAAAAAAAATGTAGAGAACAACATGTTAATGTAACATTACCAAACATCTTCCAGCTGTGGGCAACACAACATGAGCTGTATAAATAGAAGGGTCTTTTCTAGACCTACAGAAGAAAATCTTTTTCTCTAAAATACGTAGCATTGGAGTACAGCAATCAGACCCATGAATAGGCTGAGTGCCTTGTATTGTTCATCCTCTTTTCATACCTATAGAGCATCTTTAAGACTGACACGACATGCATTTTAATACAGCACATCAGTCATTTCGTGGACACTTCATCCCTATGACAACCCATCATTCACAGAGCAACAGCTCTCCTGTTGCACTGCAACAGTAAAACCTTCAGCAGTTACAGCAGTGCCTCGCCAGCCCAGTATGACCTACGATGCTTAAGGTTGTCTCAGAGGTACCAGCAATGCTCTTACAACAGATAACCAAATCATCATCTCCACCTCTGAAAGGTGAATGCCATAGTTGTGTCCTGACATTCACACAGCAGTAGAAAGGGAGAAGCATCTCAGAGTCATGTCCAGGGGATGACGGTGGTTCTTTCTCATTGTTTGCTTCCACTGCTTGGGGGACAACTGTCAGCTTGGAAGACAGCCCTGCAATGGCTCTAAACAAAAGCATTTGGCTTTTCATGGATGCTTATGGCCACAGTCTGCTGACTTATAACACCCTCAAGATCCATTCATGCCACAGCACGCACAAGACACGGGGATTTGGATGTTGCACAAACACCACTAACCATAGGTGCCTAGGATTTAATGAGGTGAACTCACACACAGTCCATTCACAGAGGTTAACAGATATTAGGAAATGTTTCACAGTGAGGCAGTGGCACTGCTGCCCAGAGAGCTGTGGGTGCCCCATCCCTGCAGCACCCAAGGCCATGGATGGGGCTGTGGGAGGCATCCCTGCCCACTGCAGGGCTGGGTGGGCTCTAAGGTCCCTTCCAAACCAAATGAGTTACAAGTCATCCTGTGAAGCTTTGGGACTGTACAAGCTGCAGGGCAACAGAGAGCTGATCTGATGAAAAACCAGAAGTCACAGAGCATTCTTCTACCTCTCAGTGATGGCCCAGCGACACAGCATGCTGACCCACCTCCTTTCCTGGCATGTAGAAATGATGCTACCTACTGTTTCTAAGTGAGGTGGGGACAGCCCTACTACTACTAATGAGCTTGCAAGGTTCTGCTTCAGTCCTGCCCACTCTCCCTTTAACATCTGCCTGCATCATAGAATGGCCTGGGTTGCAAAGGCCCACAGTGCTCATCCAGTTCCAACCCCCTGCTACGTGCAGGGTCTCCAACCAGCAGCCCAGGCTGCCCAGAGCCACATCCAGCCTGGCCTTGAATGCCTGCAGGGATGGGGCATCCACAGCCTCCTTGGGCAACCTGTTCCCTTAAGGAATCTAATACAAGCATAGAACTGTAATTAATTTCTTTCCCACACCACGTGCAGAGCTGGTGACAAAGGACCAAAACCATGGAAGCAGAGCTCTGCAATCCACACACAGAATCAAAGTCTCAACCTTTTCACGTAGCCTCAAAGTCTCAACCTTTTCATGTAGCCCTGCAGCACAACTCCCCTCTTTATCACCTCTGTAGGAGAAAATGCACATCAGCCAGGAAAAATAAGTTTTAGACAAGAGTTTGCATCCAACTCACACAAACAATGAGAAGTGAAGGCAGTGCTACAAGGTTCTCCAGCACCGTAATTAAAGAATCCCAGTCTTCAAGGTTTTAATTGGAACATTTTAATTTGAACAGACAATTCTATTATCTTCTCAACATATCTACAGTGAAGCTTACAGCCATTTTGTGTCCGTTTCTCCCCCCTCTAATGGCTGAGCCGTTTCAACCACAGTCAATTTTTCTTCCCTCGGATTTGTTATATTCAGTATATTCAACGCCACAGCAGCCAGGATTCTGTACATGTTCAGCATACATCTAACAACAGCACACAGCTCCCAGCCCTGATATTTAGTTTTCAAATGAAGATCGATGCAGCAGCCGAGTCCAATTAGCAAATTCCAGATGTTGAGACAGAAGTGCACTCATCACTTCAGTTTGCACGGCCTGACAGATAGACAGCACACATCACGCAGTGCTATTCAGTGTCACAGTTACAAGAAAGGAGTGCTATTACAGACATTTTCCCTTGTACAGGAACCTGTACATGACAGCACCTTCCAAGGCTTTAGCAAAGCACAATGAGAAGCCAGCATGCTGTACAGTGCAATTTCAGTTCCGTCGCACGCAACGTGGACAACAGTGCACTTCAACAGGTCTCCACATTCAAGAGTTAGATCAATACAATCAAAATATTGAAGGTACATATTTCCCTTTGTCTTCGTGAAAACTGTGCAAGTTTGATTCCTTTTCCCTTTTTCTTTTGGTTAATGGCAGCGTGTCTGCACTGAGTGAGCCCGGGGGAAGGGCCCACAAAGACTATATGCTAAGGAACAGAAGGGCATCCCAGCAGCTGTGCAAAGCAGCATCACACTCACAGCCTGGGAAGACACAGCAGAGCATGGTTAACTCCACGGGTGAGCCCTGCAGCTGAGGGGAAGCAAGCTGATCAAAGCAAGGGAATAAGTGCGATAGACATAAGCTAGCAAACAGCTGGAGTGCTCCACTGTCTGGGAAGCAATGGAATGGAAAGGTGAAAAGAACTGCAGGTGCCATGAGACATCTGAGAACTGTTTGTTTTCCCTGGAGGATGCGTGGGGTCCACACGTTGGGTGAGCTCTACCACACAGCACCCAGCAGTACTGTAACACTGCACAAAGGGGAAAATTTGCAGAGGAACTGGGGGGGGGAATAAAAGAACCACCTGCTGCCACTGCTCACAATGACAGTGTCATTTTCACATGAAGACTGCAAATCCATGCCATCTCCCCAGATGCCTGCAGTTTCTGTAAGAGATAAGAGACTACAGCAGCCAAGCAATTACATTAAAAAAGAAAAGAGAACAGCCTTCTTTGCTTCTCTATTATTTAGCTCAATATATAATTACTATGTTAGGAAATTGCATAACCTTTAAGTGTGTTTTATGTACAGTCTATTATGGGGAAAACAGTCCCTTTCAAATCCTTCTCGTCTGACTCATGATGTGTTTTGGACATACAGCAACAGCAGAAGTTCTGAATGGGATGGGAGTACAACATCCAGGCAGCTGCAGACAGCACAGCCATAGCTCTGAAGGGTGAGCAGTAATATTCAGGGCTTTCGTTTGCAATATAAGCAGGCAGCTCCAAAAATCCAGAGCCTGGAAATGGAAGAAAGGCATGGCCAGCTTGCATCTCCCTTGTTGTGTGCTACAGGTCATCAGCCACTCTGATAAATGCAAGTGTTCCCTATGTCAGCTGTAATCTTGGGAACAAGTTTGCTCTACGAGAGTAGGAAGAAACAGATATTACAATGAAGTGTTTAAGCCACAGGACTTAGAAGTTTAGGCTACTCAAGAAGAAAATTCAGGAGATATGGACTGAAGCAAAAGGCATTAAGGTAGTGCTTAATATCAGTCTCCTTCATTATGGAACACCTTTTAAAAAGGTATCTTTAGGTGTTACACAGAAGGCTGCTCTCCAGATACTCCCAAGACAACTAAGGAGCCTCTATTTTCATATCCTTATGCTAAGTGGCTTTTAAGCAAAGGCAGCTTCAATCCAAAGCATCAAAAAAATGACACTTGAATTCAACACTTTTCAAAGAGGTCAAGACTGACCTCATGCAGCTGCACTGGTTTCAGCAGCAACAGGCTAACAGTGAGCAGCTTACAGTAATCCCAGCCACATGCACTGCTTGATTTCAAGTCTCCTCAGTTATGGGTAGCTATCAGTGAAACCCAGCTGGACAAACACCAACATGAGTTAATGCACCACACCATTGTTATCTGAAGGAGAAAGAGACTTAGAAAAAAGAGAATAGCCTTATAAAATAGCAGATTACAGCCACAGAGACAAATAACTACAAAATGAACTAATTTGGAAGAAAATCTTCTCTAGCATCTTTGAACAGTTTTAGTGTAAGTCATTTGCAGCTGCTGTTAACACTTCTGTAATGTGACAGCCTTCCCATCTGCAACATACCTGGTATGCTGGATCACGCCAACTCTCAGCTTTAGCTTTGGATGTTTGACAAAGCACACAGGAAGAGCATGAGAGAAGAAACAAAATGGAGCAATAATGTTTTGCTGAGCAGTAAATTAAGTGCTGCTTGTGCACCGTGAACCTGTTCAAATGTGTAGAAACAGACAGAAGTTCAAGAGGGTAGTGTGGCTCTGAAGAGGACAGCTCCAAGTCCCTTGCTTTGCTCAGCAAGTGAATACACCTCCAGCAATCACAACCTTTTTGTTTTCCAGGTAGAATAAAAAACATTTTTTATTCCTTAGGAGTTACTTGTCCATGAGGAACAACTCCACCTGAAGGTCATAGCTTAAACATTAGCAGCAGAATCCCTATTCAGTTCTGTATTGCACTGAAATTTCTTACCTGGTATGTAACCTACTGCTCCCAAACCAGAAAACCCCCAAGTCTGAGATGTGAAGGCTACTGAAAGCACTGTTTGGACTGGTTGGTCTTGTAGTTAGATTATAACCTTTCTAGGAAACTAAGGAACTAAGCTGCCCTAACTTCTTGAGGAGAAAAGGTGCTCTCAGATAGAATGCCTTTAACCCATCTATACATAACTTTGTCTTTTAATCCCGCAAAGAATGTTTAGAAAGTTCAGCAAAAATAAAATAAAAAAGATCAAAGTCCAAAATAAATCTGTAACATTTCATCTCTTGGCCCATCATGGTCATCCATACAGCTGGGTGGAGGTAAGAGTTCCAGCTTTTGCTGACACTGCACAAGTAAGAGACAAGAAAGCTGCCAGGAGAGGAAACTATGCCCAGTTGTACCTTCTGTAAACAAAAGAAAATGCCCTCCCAAAAAGCAGGGAGGTACATTGTGTGAAGTGAAGGTTTCAGAGGTGGAGGACTAAGGGTCAGCTGTACCAGAGGACTCTGCAATACATGCACTTTCCACGTTTAATCTTTAACCTAAAAGGAACTGGAAAAGACCTGAGGCAAAGCCCTGGCAGCTCACGGGTTCTCCTGCACCTCGTCTACCTCATCCACCTCATCCACCTTGTCCACCTCATCCACCTCGTCTACCTTGTCCACCTTGTCTACCTCATCCACCTTGTCCACCTCATCCACCTCATCCACCTTGTCCACCTCATCCACCTCGTCCACCTTGTCCACCTTGTCCACCTCGTCTACCTCGTCCACCTTGTCCACCTCGTCCACCTTGTCCACTTCGTCCACCTTGTCCATCCTGTCCTCCGTTTCTGTCTGCATTATCTGCTTCCTCATTGAATTAACCTTATCCTGAAGAAACCTGTTGTAGTCTATAATCCTCTTCATTTCTTCCTCAGCTTCATCTAGGTATCTGGAAGGCCTGTTCCATCGCAGGAATATACCTGAAAGCCCAGAGACAGAAAAAGTCAGAAGGATTTCCTGTAATCTGAGGTGGAACTGCTATTCACATTCAAACAGCTCTCAAGTAACATGCATATAGTTGACATATTTTTTCTTACTCTCTTCCCTAAATAGCACTTAGCAATACTGAACCTGCTATATGTTCATCATTCTATTAAGGTTAAAAAATTTGCCTTCCTTTTTTTCTCATACTAAAACGTCCATGTTCAGTCTCTGGCCTGCCACAACAGCCTGCTTACTTCATTGTCATTAACTTTTTAGCAGACACAGAATCATAGAATGGCCTGGGTTGCAAAGGCCCACAATGCTCATCCAGTTCCAACCCCCTGCTGTGTGCAGGTCACCAACCAGCAGCCCAGGCTGCCCAGAGCCACATCCAGCCTGGCCTTGAATGCCTGCAGGGATGGGGCATCCACAGCCTCCTTGGGCAACCTGTTCCAGTGCCTCACTACCCATAGGTCAGAGAAAGTTTCTACAACAGATGATGTAGTGCACAGATTATCCACCTATTGGCCAGGATAAAGGAGGAAAAGGTCTTGCTCATGCAGAATAAAGAAAGTCTGGGGCTTACAGAACTTACCATAGATAAGGCTGCATCACTGCAAAGATACTGTGCTAACAAGTTAAATGGTACTGAGAAGGTCCAGTGTGACCCCTGCCAAAAACTAGCATGTTGCTAAACCTCATGAGGCAGCATTATGCTGCTGGGTAAACTACGTTCCAAACATATTTTGGAACAGATTTCAAAAGGAGTGAGAACGTTAACAGCTGAGACAGACTAAGCATGGAGCAGAGACAACAGAAGCAGATGCTTCACTAGTAGCCACAAAATACATATGAGCTTGGTTTACCTTCCCAGAGCTGCAGGCTCTGTGGGGCCACAGAGGGCCAGATGACAAGGCTGTTGGCCTCAAAAAGAGGATTCTGGAAATTTTTCAGCTCTTCAGGCTGGTTCACCCAGGACCACAGGGACATAGTCTTCTGCTGCAGCTTCAGTTTAGACCTAGCAAACCCAAAGGACCAAATTAGCTTTCAGTTTTAAACTAAGAATCACAGAATCCTTAGAGTTAGAAGGGATCTTTAAAGGTCATCTAGTTAACTCTCCTGCAGTGAATAGGGACACACATAGATCAGGTTGCCCAGGGCTTGATCCAGAAGAAGACAACTCATTTTGCTTTGTCAGATTAGACTGCCACAGGCTTTCCCATGTGCTACCAGCCCTGACAAAGTAATGGATCAACAATTCAAGCTCAATCCCTTCAGTACCACTCATCAGCACGGCACCAGCTTGGTAGAAACCTAAAAGCAGTTTACTCAAATGCTGTTTCCCCAGCTCTTCTTTGTCATTTCCAATTTGGGTGGAAGTTAGCTGCCTTCTTCTTTCCAGATGTCAGTCACCTACCCCAAAAACAGTTTGCCTGCCAATTTTGAAAAGGACTCAGTCTTGTTAAGATTGAGTCATGAGGAACGATGGTAGGTCAACATCAAGTGCAATTCCTGGTGTTAGGCTTAAGGCAGAATTAGTGCAATGGATATGGCCCATTAGATCCCTCTGGTGGCAGGAAGCATCAGAGCACAGAAAGAAATGTCTTTTCCTGGGTCAAACCCACCACCTAGAGTTAAACAAGGGTTTCTAGTCGTGGGATTCTAGCAGATCTCATCCTGTTGAGCTGTCACCCAGGTGGGATATTTGCCATCCCCACAAATACTTCAGGCAGCACAACCTTAACACTGGACTTCAAACATGTTTGTGATCACAGGTGGATATACTCAGACATGACAGAGGTTATTACACCTAACATTCATATTCTTTCAAACTTCATTTGATTGGTTTAAACCTGACTTAGTTGTGCAGTCTGACCAGTTCAGCAGCCCTGCAGAAGACAGGAATCTCTTCTAAGCAAAGGTTATTTTCAGGGCTGAGAGGTTTCGAAAGGCTTCACCCCGCCTTTATTTGTATTTGTATTTATGTGTATGATCAGCACTATTTCTTCCCTCTGTTCCTTCAGAGGTCTTCAGGCATGGTCTTACTGGACTCAGGAGGCCTGAAAACAGACAGGTTTAAGATAAAAACAGGAAATGAAACCACTGGCAGCTGCCAACTGTCCTGTGGGGCTCCTACCCTCCTGAACTCCAGTAGTGCTGCTCAGTGCATGCCCAGAGCGGCCCCACTGGCACAGCACAGCATCAGAAGCTGAGCAGGATTCAGTGCTGAATGTTGGCCTGCTCAAGTGCCTGAGAGAAGGAGAAGCCCCCTAGCACTGCAGCACACCATGCAACTGCAACAAGAGAAACTCACCTGTGTCCAGAAAGAACAAACCATCACCCTCACTTATTTTCAAATCAAGCAACATTTTTACCAGACACCACCTGATATTTAAGGGGTTCAGAGCAAGCAATCTCACCAACCTTTCGTTTTCATTGTTTCCCAGGAAAGTCCCAAATTGTGAAGCATAGGCGTGCTCAAAGAGTGTAACAAGGAAGTGTTCATTGAATTCAAAAGAGCAAGGAAATTGATGAAGGATTTGCCATACACAGTCCAAAAAGAGAAGAAACACTGGGGCCTCCAATTTCTGCTTGCTATTTGAGTAGGCTGATTGGGCGCAGCGCTGCTGAAAAGGGTGACCAGCCTATAAAGAAAAATCAAAGCATCACAAAGAGCAACAGAATGCGAGTACCACAGAATCATAGAATGGCTCGGGCTGAAAAGGCTCATAATGCTCATCCAGTTCCAACCCCCTGCTGTGTGCAGGTCGCCAACCAGCAGCCCAGGCTGCCCAGAGCCACATCCAGCCTGGCCTGGAATGCCTGCAGGGATGGGGCATCCACAGCCTCCTTGGGCAACCTGTTCCACTGCCTCACCACCCTCTGGGGGAAAAACTTCCTCCTCATATCCAACCTAAACCTCTCCTGTCTTAGTTTCAAACCATTCCTCTTTGTCCTATCACTATCCACCGTTGTAAACCTCTTGTAAATAGGAAGACTTTCTACAGGTACATTGGCCAGAAGAGACAGGTCAAAGCTCGTGTGCCTCCTCTGGTAAATGTAAAGGGAGAACCGGCTTCAATGGATGAAGAAATGGCTGAGGTACTGAATGAGTTCTTTGCCTCGATCTTCACTGGTGGCCAGGATTCCAGTATTTCTCACGTCCCTGAGCCCTGCATCCCTAAACCTCTGGGTGGGGACCAGGGCAGTAAATCCCCCCCACTGTAAGGGCAGAACAAGTCCGAGACCGCCTCATGAGACTGACTGTGTACAGGTCTATGGGCCGGATGGCTGCATCCCAGGGTTCTGAAGGAGCTGGCTGAGGTGGTTGCCGAGCCGCTCTCCATCATATTTGAAAAGTTGTGGCTGTCAGGTGAGGTCCTGGGTGACTGGAGGAAGGGTGACGTCGCTCCCATTTACAAGAAAGGGAGCAAGGAGGACCTGGGGAACTACAGGCCAGTGAGTCTCATCTCTGTGCCTGGGAAGATGATGGAACAGATCCTCCTGGATGATATGCTTGATCATATGAGGGATGAGTGTGTGATCCGAGACAGCCAGCATGGCTTCACCAGGGGAAGGTCATGCTTAACCAATCTGGTGACCTTCTATGATGGAGTGATGGCATCAGTGGACAAGGGAAAGGCAACTGATGTCACTTACCTGGACCTGAGCAAGGCCTTTGATACGGTCCCCCACCACATCCTTATCTCCAAATTGGAGGGATGTGGATTTGATGGGTGGACCACTTGAGGGTTAAGAAACTGGTTGAAAGGCTGCAGACAGAGGGTGGTCATCAATGGCTCTGTGTCCAGGTGGAGGCCGGTAATGAGCGGCGTCCCCCAGGGCTCTGTCTTGGGACCGGTGCTCTGTAACATCTTCATCAATAACATCAACTATGGAATCGAGTGCATCCTCAGAAAGTTTGCTGACAGCACCAGGCTGAGTGGTGAGGTTGACATCATGGAAGGAAGGGATGCCATGCAGAGGGACCTCAACAGGCTGGAAAGGTGGGCCTGGGTGAACCTGATGAGGTTCAACACAGCAAAGTGCAGAGTTTGGCACTTGGGCTGGAGGAATCCCAGGCATCCGTACAGACTGGAAGGAGCGGTCCTTGAGAGCAGCCCTGCGGAGAAGGACCTGGGGGTCCTGATGGATGAAAAGCTTAACATGAGCCAGCAGTGTGCTCTTGCTGCTCGGAAAGCAAATGGTGTCCTGGGCTCCATCAGCAGAGGGGTGGCCAGCAGGGACAGGGAGGTGATTGTCCCCCTCTATTCTGCTCTTGTGAAGCCCCATCTGCAGCACTGTCTCCAGGTCTGGAGCCCCCAGTACAAGAAAGACAGGGAGCTGTTGGAGAGGGTGCAGAGGAGCCACAAAGATGATCAGGGGGCTGGAGCAGCTCCCCTACAAACACAGGCTGAGGGAGCTGGGCTTGTTCAGCCTGGAGAAAAGAAGGCTGCGGGGTGACCTCATGGCAGCCTTCAGTACCTAAAGGGAGCCTACAAACAGGAGGGGAATCAACTCTCTGAAAGGGTTGGTAACAGCAGGACAAGGGGAAATGGTTTGAAGTTGAGGGAGGGAAGATTGAGGTTGGATGTCAGGGGAAGTTCTTTGCTATGAGTGGTGAGGCGCTGGAACAGCTGCCCAGAGAGGCTGTGGATGCCCCGTCCATCCCTGGAGGTGTTCAAGGCCAGGTTGGATGGGGCCCTGGGCAGCCTGGGCTGCTATGAAATGTGGAGGTTGGTGGCCCTGCATGTGGCATGGAGGTTGGAGCTTGACGATCCTTGAGGTCCCTTCCAATCCTGGCAATTCTGTGATTCTGCTTCTTCAGCCAAGGACTGTTTGTTCACACATGTACACCAAGGTGTAACCTGTTTACTGCCTCTCAGGCCATTTCCCAATGCAAATGCCAAGAGAACAGATTGACATTTTATCCACCTGGACTTACCTGTAGCCACTCCCTGACAAGAAGAGATTCAAAGCCTTGTATGGTCCTGCAGTCTGGATCCAAGATAATCTGTGCCAGAGAAGTTACCTGGAGTGTTGAATCAGTTCCTTCAGTCCCATGAACCAACACTGATGCACCTTCCCTGTGAGAAAGATGGAAGGGAATAACAGTATGAATGAGCAGAACACATCCCATAAACACACTCCAGTGGATGCCAACACATTAGACTTTGCTCATCATTTATGGTTTTGCTAAGTACTCTGAAATGCTCCCATACCCTCTGAAGATGGATCATCTTCCCAAGTGTTCTGTAAAACAGTACTGTGAGATTCTTGCTCACACCTGCACCTTAACTGGTGTTTCCTGAAAGAGAAGCAAGCCAGTTCAGGAGAAAGAAGGAAGAAAGGCAGAGCTTAGTCTCCAGAAAGGGAGACAAATTGTTTGTCCTGAGCAAGAAAGCTTGTCTAAGAGCCAAGAACAAAGGCTTCCTGCTCACCAGCCAGCACAAGTGAAGCAGCAGAACATGAGGAGCAAAACATGTGGCAGTCTGGGACAGGAAGGTCTTGCACACTGCTAGGGGCTCACATGACCCACACCCCAGGACATCTGATTCCCTCCCCTCTTCCTCCATCCCAGGCCATATTTGGATATACTTCCAGAACCGAATTTAAGTACTCATGAAGGAAAGACTGGATGGTATTAAATGGCACTTATACCCCTTAACTCCTCCCAGACCTTGAACTGATGTCTCAATTCTGCTAGCATCATTACATAGAAAGGAGATTCACTGCAGGCTGTACTTGTTTCTCTGCAGATACCCAAGTATAGCAGCAAAGCTTGGGTAAAACAGCTCCATCTGAGAAGCAAGGAACCCTGCAGATAAATGTTTCTGAATTGAAAAGCAGTAATAAATCCATACCTTAAACATTGCAACATCTTTGTTTACAGTCCTAAACCTAAAATAAACCCAGTGCTTCAACAGTTCAGATGATCTTCAGATATTTTCTCTGCTCCTCCCCCAGACAGAGGCAGAGGCCCCTTCACTGCCAAGCACAACTGCAGAAGTCAATCACCAAGCCTATGCTCTCATCAGAGTGGAGCACATGGGGATAACAGTTTTACATTTCATCTTTTTTGCCCCAGAAAGATGTTCCAGCCATTCCCTCCCTGGAGCCAACATAACTGAGCCACTTTTATCAGCTCAGCTGCCATCACCAGCCTCCAAGCGTGGCAGGCAAGGCATCAGATTGGTGCTGGCACGTCAGAACTCCAGGTAAACAGAAAAAAGGAGAGGTTAAAAATGACAAAACCGTCTGCTCTCCCAAGAAGCCAGAGGAGTTTCATCACTGATTTTTCTGAATGTACACAAGGGGAAAGAATTACAGATAAAGCCATTGATTTGAGAGCCATCCTTTCCTGGCACAGCCTATAACTAAACAGATACCATCAGCGCTTTTAGAAGGCACAGTAGCTCATATTTCAATGCAGTAATGCTATTCTACCAATGAGGCTGCATTTCAGCTTTGCTTGTGTAACTGTGTAATGTTCCCGAGCTGCTACGAAACGCAAGAGGTTCTTCAGCCTTGAGAAAGGCCTTCTCCTTCCAGGGCCACAAAAAGACTGCATTTACACCCCTACATTTGGTCTTAAATCCTGACACCTGACATTAAGCTTCTCTCTCAAGCTTGAGGACAAGTTAGTCAAGTTAGGAGCATTTATTAAAGAAACATTAGGTTAGAAGAGGTCACAAACACTTATAATGAATGAGCAAGATTGCTCAGATAGACTATGGGGATAAAGGTTGAGAGCTCTTTGCAATGGACCAATTCCCAGGGGAATAATAAAGAAATCCATTTCTCCTAGAAGCAGCCTGAAAGTGACCTGGGGTACTGGAAGCTTCCAGTTGAAAAAATGCTTAATACTTAAACAGGAAATAAATGTATTTAACAATTCTTCTAACCAGTGAATGAGAAACCTTAGGCTCTCTGAATAAGAAATAAAAAGCTTTACCTATCAATACACTGAGCAGCTAGGCAAGCTGCAGTGAGTATCTCCTTGATGTAAGTCATCCAGTTGGAAGCTTCCAGTTTACTGAGCCAGCGGTCCATGTTGTGTGACTGGTCATTGCAAGCTTCTACGAGTTTGATGAGGCTTTCCTGCAGAATATTAAACCTTTGGGAAGAGCAAAATATTGAAAATATTAGCAGTAATGCGGAAAAACAGACAAGACACACATTGATCTCAGAATTACTGATACCAAAATGAAGCACTGAGAGTTATGCAGTTACATGAGGAAGGATGACCCCAGAGATGTCATGTTGTTATTCAGAGCCTGCTTTCACCAGGAATCCCAAGCTGTGGCTAGTTGCCACAGAACACCACTGTCTGGATAGAAGTTGTCTCTTCCATTTCAAAACAAATGGCTTCGTGGGGTATTACAACAGAGCTCAGATCTGAGCTCTGCCTGCATTCAGCCATACCTACACTTTATATGCAAAGTGCTTCAGCAGCCTTGTTACCAAATACACGTGTTGCTGCAGTCTGGCATGGACATTAGCAAGCGTGAGCCAAGCTTCAAGTGTTTTGTTTCCTATTATCCTAGCTGCTTTAACCTGCAGAGCTGCAGTAAGTAACCCAAAAGCCATTCATCACATAACTCCCACTGCAACTCACAACTCTGAGCCAGACTCAGCTTCGCAATGTGGGACCACACGAAGATGAGTTTGGCTAAGTTAATAAGGTAGAAGGTGAAAAGGACAGGGAGAGGGAATGCATTTTGTTTCACTTTTGCAGTTATTGTAGTGCATCCTCAAGATCTGGAAAGCTGGCATTCTGCACGCAGTGGTAAAGTGAGCTGCTTCTCTGGCCCTACGTCACAACATGCCATCCAGAAGCCTCAAACTACAAATGGATCAGATGTCACTTCACACTGACTCCAGCACGTGCTCAGGGTAACAAAGGATGCAGCCAGTAGACCAGACCTCAAAAAGCTTAAAAAACCTTACAAGAAATGCAGAGAGAGGAATGAATAAACCTGATGCCTACCATCTACCTGCAAAGTAACCAACGTCAAGCTCAATTCCACACAGTTTTGAGAAGCAAAACTTAATAGTTCAAAGTAGAGGATAGGAAAATCCTTCTATTAGCTCCTTAGAAGCTAGCCTACACAGCAAGGAAGAAGAGTAACTGACTTCCAACAGATCCAGCAACATTACTGCATGCCCATATAGAAAGTCTCCCCAAAACCAAGGCTTAGGAGCAGTTGAACAAAGTCAGATCAAAGGTCTGTTTACTCCAGTAACTTGTCTCCACATAGCCAATAAAATATTACATTTCCAGAGAAAAGTACTGGATACAAAGTTGTGACAGCCACACTCAAGTCCTCACCTGTAGCAATTCTCTAGCAAAGGACTTCTTCATTCCTGTGCACTGTAAAGAGGAAAGCTAGATTGCAACTACGGATGGTCAGAAACATAGATGGCACAGGGAGATTGCAAAATATCTGAAACCTGCAACTGCAGCAAACTGTTCAAAACAAGGAACTCAGCACAGCTCTCCAAAGCCTAAAACCTTCATTTTGCTAGAATGCAACCCTACTGACAACAATCAAGATGCACAGCCATGTCTTACAGAAGACAATTATTCCATGGAGCTGGCATGGCTCGGCCAACACAGCCCTACAAAGCCCAGCGCAGAGGAGGGCCTGTGTGATCTCACCCACCTCTCAATGCACCTGTGAATCCTCCTCCACTGGGGATAATACACTTCTTGTTCAAAACCTCCTCCTTTGGCCCTGGCCTGCTGGGCAGCATTCAGGGACCTCGTGTCAATGATGTACCCACGCTTCCCAGGACGAAGAGTGGCATTAACAAGTTTCTCATCTTCTTTACAGCGTCTCCCATTTGTACCTGTCAGAGGCTGGCTGCTTCGCATCATGACCTGTGGAGACAAGTCATCCCAAATTAGGAAACAAGAGTCTTAAGACTCTCAACCTTTAGGAGCTTCTTACGTATCTGCTCAGAGAGGAAAATGCAAATGGAGCACTCCTGGATCTGCAGTTTTTCTGTGGTGTCCTTCCAGTATTTGAGAAGAGCCTATAAACAGGAGGGGGAGCAGCTGTTTATGAGGGTGGATAGTGATAGGATAAGGGGGAATGGTTTTAAACTGAGACAGGGGAGGTTTGGGTTGGATATGAGGAGGAAGTTTTCCCCCAGAGGGTGGTGAGGCAGTGGAACAGGTTGCCCAAGGAGGCTGTGGATGCCCCATCCCTGCAGGCATTCAAGGCCAGGCTGGATGTGGCTCTGGGCAGCCTGGTCTGCTGGTTGGTGACTTGCACACAGCAGGGGTTGAAACTGGATGAGCATTGTGGGCCTTTGCAACCCAGGCCATTCCATGATTCAAACAGACCCCTCATCCCACTGCACTTCTTATATCTACTTCAGGTTTGATCCACAACATCAGGACAATCAGAAAAATGTGCTTGTCTGCACTGTTTGATGCACAAAAACACTACCACGCATTTCTCTGTTTCTCCTGTTTCCCCTTGTCCTGAATCTTCCATTCTTTCAAGTGCAGAGACCGAGCTTATTCAAAAGTCATGCAATCATTTGGCAGAGCACCTCTTACATTAGACTTCTCAGAGACTTAATCCCTTTAATTATTATTGCAGGGCCATCTTCACAAACTCCTGCTGACGATTCCTTCACAAACCAATGTTTTTAGGATCATCGTTTTTAAAGTCTCTTTCCAAATCTGTGTGTCACTCGAGTCATCCAGCTGCTAAAGATGCAGGTAAGTTAGGAATAGTTCTACTCAGCAGCTACACGAGTAAGCCCTGGTTCTACAAATCTATTAGCTGAGATTTTTCTTTCGTAATTGCCTTTCAAACTAGAGTTCTGCTGCATGCCAACAGCTGAAGCATTTAAGAGGTGAGGGCAGCCAGTCAGCACCCCCAGCTGCACTGAGAGCCCAAAGCCAAGAGAGCAACACGACAGACAGCATTACTGTCACAAGTTCATGCACTGAGACAAATGCTGTTACATTCCTCACACCTGAAACGTGAACAATTCAGACGGGTGACTGAACAAGTCTTCCTTCAATAGGTTTCATCCAAGCAGAGAAAGAGCTGAATGTATGACTTAGGAAATTGGAGGCATAAAAAAACCAATCACAAAAGTAGAGTAGTGCAGGATTAGATTAGGTGTCCTTACGAACCTTGTCCATGGGAGGTAAGAACACAGCATCTGACCCAGGAACCTGGATCAAGGATGCAAGCTGGGCACCCCAACATTCTATGAACTGAGTACATCAGCAAAATACAGAGAATTACTCAATGATTTCATAAAGTACATTTAATTATAACATATCAGTTCCTGGAGTCTGTGCAACAGCAGGAGTTTGCTGCTCCTGAAACACATTATACTGAAAGGCTTGGAGAACAGATTGTTCTGATCACTCAACCAACAGTTACACAGCAGAAGCAGTGCTGGCTCCGTGCACACTCGCTGTCACCACGATTCCACTGTGAAGAAGGCAGCCATCACCCAGAGACAGGACAATGTGGTTTCTGCCATCCTTTCAGTACGAAGCCTCTTGGCAGATAAAGCAAGTTAGGGTGCCAATTATGGCTTTACAAGCTCACAGCACTAAGGGCAAGATGAGACAAGCTCATGCCATGTATGTGCCCAAACAAGCATATTAATAGCTACTTCTAAGATGGAGATTACTCATTCCATCACCCAGAAGCAGTTTCGAAGCTTAAAAATAAGTTGGAAAATAATATGAGAGAACGTCTCATGAACTGCATTAAGTCTAGAGCACAAGTTGTTTGTCATTAAAGAAGGCTGACGAGATCTGAGCAGGTTTATATACCTCTTTCAGGTACGAGCAACTAACCAAATGCAGCTTACCATGCCATTCTTCTTATGATAATAGCTGAGGACCGGGAAGCGACCGCCGTGGCGATACGCTGCAACCTTCTGAAGTGTTTCATCATTGATGGATTTGGGGACAATAACCACTGGAGGGTAGGAAGGGCAGATGGAGAAGTCCTTATTGATGTAGCTGAGACGCCATTGATCTGTCTGGAAGAGATGAGCACATACAGGCATTGGGTCAGAACACACAGGCTGTTACTCCTACAGTAAGGCTTACTAAGGAAAAGGAGCTTCCACATCAGATACAGAAGGTATATCCCTGCCTACAGCCCTTCTAGCATCCACTTATAGAATTGCTGACTGATCCTTTCCTCCCCCAACAAACCCCAACCTCCTGATGCTGTTTGCAACCATGCTGCAGCAGCCCCCAGAAGCTCATTACCCCAGCATGCTGGTCATCTCTTCTGCTGCCTGCAAAGCACTGAGATGACTGTGCTTCTTGAGGGGTGCAATTTGTTCAACAACAGCTCCTGATTTAGTTTTTCCATATCCTCCAACAGCACAAAATTCACCCATGTGGTCAGAAATATGTGGTTGTGGCTTTGAATTATTTCACAGGCACAGCAAGAAACATACCTGCAGTACACACTATGGTCTAAGTTACTAAGCAGGCAACTTCAGTCTTAGAGAGACAGTACAGCATCTCACTCCCAGAGTGACCTCAGAACAGGAATGTATAAACACCATTGTAACCATGGATTTCAATAAAAAAAAATAAGGTACAAGTAACATATACTCAAACCTATAACTATGCTGAGACTGGAGCTGCTAACACTTCAGTTCTCTGCTGCCCACAGGGCAAAGAAGGCCAAGAAGGGTAAAAACGTTCACCCATTTCAGGTGATGAAGCTGCTTTGAGGTTAAAATTGCAATTTCACACCTTCAGTCTGGGCTCTGCTTTATGTAAAGCCCTACAGCTCCTTCTCCAAAAGCACTTCCTAGAACCACCCCAGCATCTGAGCACAAAGTGAACTCCTATTACATAACTGTCCAGCTTCCAGCAGCCCAATGCTTGTGCAAGAACCTGCAGGCAGCCAGCATTCAGCCGGTGCTATTTCCAACAAGCAGCTGGCAGAACACATGGGCTATCAGATACCTCGGGTCACACACGACAGTTGGCTCCATTTCAGGTAAAATCAAAGGTCAACAAGTGGTCTCACTGATGAGAGGCTCTCACTGAAGTCCAGGCTGGATGCTGCCCTACCTGAAGCCTTGGACAAACCCAGCCTGCATGCTCAGCCCAGCAATGACACCATCCTAGGACAGCAAAGTGTTGCAAGCTTTGACTAGAGGCAGACTTTCTGTCTGTGATCATATGAAGAAAACTGATTCATAGAATCATAGAATGGCCTGGGTTGAAAAAGGCCTCAAAGATCATCTAGCTGCAACCCCCCCCCGCTACGTGCAGGGCCCCCAGCCATTAGATCAGGCTGCCCAGAGCCACATCCAGCCTGGCCCTGAATGCCTACAGGAAGGTCAGCTCTGAGCAGGAGGTCTCTCGTCCTCTTAGCTTCTCTCCACAGGCACGCTACCTCTTGCCTTACACCTCCTGACTGATACCCAATCATACAAAGCTACTTGCCACGCTCACTGGATCAATTTAGAAGTGTTTCCTTGCAAGGAGGCATTCCCACCAGATGAACAAGCTGATCCAATCCACGACATGGCTTCATCATCAACAGATACAACGCAAGGGATGCGGGGCCCAAGGGGCAGCAAAACTGTCTTTTGGAGGCAGACTAAGAAAGATGCTGGAAAATGCAACTGTGTGTATTATCAAGGACAGCAACTGCTAACTGGGTTCAGTTCATTTAGCTCAAGACAGCTTCTTTGAATATCTACACTAAGGAGTAAAGTCTTTCCCAGATGCCAAAGTTAAACTGCCTCTGGCAAATGCATCACAGGAAGAGATGAAAAATGCCTTGATTGCATATGAGAGGCTGACCAGTGACAGCTCATGCTTTTGGTGCATCAAAAAGGATGTTTTTAGAGCTCGTTGGGGTGCCTGTGTCAAATTACAGCACATTTGAGATGACCATCCACAACTTATTTACAATGGAAAATAATATGCATAGACATAGAAAGGAACTGACAAATATTTTACTGTCACATAGGATGCAGGGAAGGCAGAATCAAAACTCTGCAGTACACTTTTGGAGAGACTGGCTGTCACTGATATCCCCAGCATGACAGGGAACGAAAGCAGCAACCTGATTTATCTCCACTGGTAACTTTACTCTGTCCACAACTGCCTCTCCTCACCATTTATAACACGAGACAGATACTGTTATGTTATCCAGTTGTAATCTATATGGCAAGGAAGAGGAGAATGGCAGCAATTAGCACTATTTGCCTTCTGCAGCATGGCCACTTCTGCAGAGATCCAGTTACCCCCTGCAGAGCTGTCAAAGCATACTCCAGCATGAACTTATCCCAGCAAGGGATCTGTGCTTGAAGAAGCCTCAAAACCAAATTCCAGTTAAGGCTGGAAGTGCAAAGGATTATGGAATGAGCACAAAAAAGGAGCAGAAGACTCCAAAGGAAGAAAGGTAGTCAGTGTTATTGCGAGATTCTCACATTTCTACTTTGTTTGTCTCAGTACTTTTTAGAGATAGCAATTTTCAAATGTTACTGGAAGGCTAGAGCAATAGTTATCCTTCCTCCCAAAAGCTTATCATTGCTAGAAGAGGTCACTGCCAACAAAACAGAGTATGAAGTAATTTGGGTTCTGCTAATAAGACTTAGAAGAGCACTAGAAGCCTACACGGAGCTAGAAGAACCCTGCAAAGCAGCAATAGGAGTCCCTACCAGGAACAGGCAGATGGCTGCAAGCCCTGCAACAGTTTGTGCAGAGATGGGAAGGGTAACAACAGATGCCAAGATCGATCCTTGTCTGACAGAAGTAAAATCTACACTGATGCAAAGTGAGCCAGAAAATTCAGTTACCCATAATAAACTCCAGGACGGTAAATAAAAGCTGTCCAGGATCCTAAGAGCTTTAGAGCTTCTCCTCCATCTGGACTGTCACAAGTCCATGGGACTGGATGGGCTGCACCCTCGGGTGCTGAGGGAGCTGGTGGGGGTGATTGCTGAGCCCCTCTCGGCCATCTATCAATGCTCCTGGTTAACTGGTGAGGTCCCAGAGGATTGGAGGCTTGCTGATGTGACTCCCATCTTCAAGAAGGGCCGTAAGGAAGATCTGGGGAACTTATAGGCCTGTCAGCCTGACATCAGTGCCAGGGAAAGTTATGGAGCAAATCATCTTGGATGAGATTGCATGGCATGTGCGCAGTGCCCAGGGGATCAGACCCAGCCAGCATGGGTGTGTGAAAGGCAGGTCGTGCTTGACCAACCTCATCTCCTTCTATGACTGGGTGACCAGTCTGGTAGATGAGGGAAGGGCTGCTGATGTAGTCTACCTAGACTTCAGCAAAGCCTTTGACACAGTCTCTCACAGGCTTCTTCTGGGGAAACTGGCTGCCTGTGGCCTGGACAGGTCTACCCTTCTTTGGGTAAGGAACTGGCTGAGGGCTGTGCCCAGCAGGTTGTGGTGAATGAAGTCCAGCTGGCAACCTGCTTCAAGTGTTGTCCCCCAGGGCTCGGTACTGGGGCCCATCCTGTTTAATATCTTTATTGATGACCTAGATGAGAGCACTGAGTGCACCCTCAGTAAGTTTGCAGATGACACCAAGCTGGGAGGTGGCGTTGATCTGCCTGAGGGTAGGGAGGCCCTGCAGAGGGATTTAGACAGGCTGGACCGCTGGGCTGAGGTGAATGGGATGAGGTTCAACAAGGCCAAGTGCCGGGTTCTGCACTTTGGCCACAACAACCCCATGCAGCGTTACAGGCTTGGGGATGAGTGTGAAGAAAAGAAGGACCTGGGGGTGTTGGTTGATGCTGGGCTGAACATGAGCCGGCAGTGTGCTCAGGTGGCCAAGAGGGCCAACAGCATCCTGGCCTGCATTAGAAACGGTGTGGCCAGCAGGAGCAGGGAGGTGATCATCCCCTGTACTCAGCACTGGTGAGGTTGCACCTCGAGTGCTGTGTTCAGTTTTGGGCTCCTCACTGCAGGAAAGATGTTGAGGCCCTGGAGCGTGTCCAGAGCAACAAAAGTGGTGAGGGGTCTGGAGCACAAGTCTTATGTGGAGCGGCTGAGGGAGCTGGGATTGTTCAGTCTGGAGAAGAGGAGGCTCAGGGGAGACCTCATTGCACCGTACAACTTCCTGAAGGGAAGTTGTGGCGAAGAGGGATTTGGCCTCTTCTCCCAGGCAAGGAGCAGGACACGGGGCAATGGCCGCAAGTTGTATCAGAGGAGGTTCAGGTTGGACATAAGGAAGAACTTTCTCTCTCAGAGGGTGGTCAGGCACTGGAATGGCTGCACAGGGAGGTGGTGGAGTCACCATCCCTGGCAGAGTTCAAGAGGCATCTGGATGACATGCTGTGTGATATGGTTTAGTGCCGGTGGTGGCAATGGTGATGAGGAGATGGTTGGACTGGATGATCTTATAGGTCGCTTCCAACCTTGTGATTCTAAGCTCTTTTCTACAATCACTAAGGAAAAAAAGAACCCAATTTGGTGACAATTACATACTCTTGTGTTGATTACATTGTTCATGTACCAACTTTTCAGGGCCTTTTCATTTAACTTTAAGAGGAAGCTGCATTTTCAGAGATAGAGTTCGCAACATGCTGCAGTCCTACAAGTGAGCAGAAGGGAAGCCTGTCCATCTCCATCTATTAGCTCTCCTCTGATCACTCAGACAATTGGAAAATCCAGTTGGGTATTCTAATCCCATTCAGCCACTCACTGTCCTCAACTCCTCACACACACTTCTCTCTAGACTCTCATCTGTGAGGCCCCATCTGGAATACTGTGTCCAAGTGTGGAACCCACAGTACAAAAAAGACAGGGAGCTGTTGGAGAGGGTCCAGAGGAGGGCCACTAGGATGACCAGGGGACTGGAGCACCTCCCCTATGAGAACAGGCTGAGGGAGCTGGGCTTGTTCAGCCTGGAGAAAAGAAGGCTGCAGGGTGACCTCAAGGCAGCTTTTCAGTACCTACAGGGAGCCTACAAACAGGAGGGGAATCAACTCTCTGAAAGGGTTGATATGCGTAGGATGAGGGGAAATGGTTTTAAGTTGATGGAGGGAAGATTTAGGTCGGACATCAGGGGGAAATTCTTTACCCAGAGGGTGGTGAGGTACTGGAACAGGCTGCCCAGAGAGGTTGTGGATGCCCCATCCTTGGAGGTGTTCAAGGCCAGGTTGGATGGGGCCCTGGGCAGCCTGGTTTGGCATTAAACGTGGAGGTTGGTGGCCCTGCATGTTGGCAGGGGGGTTGGAGATTCATGATCCTTGAGGTCCCTTCCAACCCTGGCCATTCTGTGATCTGACAGCACAGCAGTTTGGAGCCTGCAAGCACTCTGGACTTTCTGCTCTGCTCCTGTGACATTTATACAAAGCATCAGCCCAGTACTTCTCTGGCTAATTCTCAGCTGAACTACTCTGTCCATTTGTTGGGTATAGCAGAATAGCTGCTCATGGGGTCAGTGCTTGATGAGAATCCTGCTGCCCTGTGCTGGAGATCATTCCTTAGAAAATAAATATCACATTCTGCAACATTCCCCAACAAATGACAGCACACTCAAATTAGTAAATCGCTCTGTTTTTTTCAGATCAAATGAAATCCTTTGTGGATTGAAGGCGAGAATGCGTGGCAGAGGAACAGCCTCCCAAATCCCAAACCTGAGCTAGAATGGGGAGTGCTGTCTGGCAAGGTCTGGAAGCAATGCTAGGTGAATCATATGATTCTATGAGATTCCATCAGACCAAAGCATCAGGAACCACACAGGCAAGTCTCAGTGTTGGGAGAACAACATCAGTCAAGATAAATAGACTGTTACTACACAGCAAAATATCACAGTAAAAAAAAAAGGCAACATATTACATCATCTTTTTTAAATTTTAACTTGTATACTTTGCCATTTGAAGTGTCTCAGAGCTTTAAAACTGTCCTGTAACAGACAATTGTTGAATGCACTGTTAGAACTAGCATGGCTGATCAGGTGCTGCCATACAGAGGAAGTGAAGGTACCACACATACAGATGGATAACATAAAAGAGAGGAAACAACCTCCTCAATTCCGTTCTTTTGACTTAACAGAAAAAAAAAACAATTGGTCACTTTTGGTCACTTTACAACTACCACAGAGTTGTAATCTCTCACAGAAGCTTACTTACAGAACAAGAAGTGTTTGCTCAACAGTATTTGCCTGTTGTTTAGGGAAAGTAAGTCAACTGAACATGGCTTTTGTCTCCATTTCTTCAAAAAATGGAAAGAAATGACAAAGTTTGGGGTTAAAAGCCAAGAATTAATCAACAACTATTAGAAATACTTCTTTAAAAGGAATGAATCATTGCCATTGAGACACAGCACTACAAAGTAATGAGGTTTTTAAATATAAGCCTTCCAAAAAGCATATGTTCAGAAAGCTGAGAGATCCACAAAGAAGTTATCTGAGCACTTTTACCTCTCTATAAGAAAAAAGCAGTATACCAATAGGTGTGTGTTAGCAGCTGCATCTCTGTGCTGGAACATTCAGAAGTCAGCAGTGAGCCAATGCCTGAAATCTAAAAAGGTTTTCAAATACTCAGAAAAAGGAAAGCATCCTCTCACTGAGCTCCAAGGTCTCCTGCTGCTGCCTTCCTGCTCTCACACGTCCTCCCATCACACAGGACCTGCTTCTGTTCCCTTCCTTTTGATTCCCACTGAAATGCCTGCATGTTTCCTCTGCTGGGCTGGACATCCGCTTCTTAGCCTCCCAACAGGAGAGTGCTCTGATTATATGCTTGATTCACCCAACTGCAATTAAAACAAAAGCTGCGGTGCTGGTTATTGTAACAGATCAGCTTGCATGACTTCTGACAGCAGGTAAAGCTAGGACAAGTGACAGTACTCTAATTATGAGACTAAAAAAAGAAAGATCCCTGAACTCCCTTAATTTCCTAGTGATCTCACCACAGGAATCCAGCCAAGCTAATCAGATCCAGTTATTACTCAAACAGGAAGCAACAAATCCTGCAGACAGGCTGGACTGCAGATTAAAAAAAAAAAAAAAAAAAAAAAAAAAAATCAATATTCTTTGATGTTGTACTAATGGATGTAGGCTCAGAAAGCCAAGATGATGCAGCAAGCACACACTTTATGTGAAACAGACTTGGAGCAGAGAGGCTAACCCAAGGCACTGTTAAAACAGACAGGGTGCAGCCATCTCCCACTGCATCAAACTCAGCATCCTAAAATGAAGAGATTCAACGTGAAATTCCACAGGAATTGAGGGCTGGAGCACCTCCCCTATGAAGACAGGCTGAGGGAGCTGGGCTTGTTCAGCCTGGAGAAAAGAAGGCTGCGGGGTGACCTCATTGCAGCCTTCAGTACCTAAAGGGAGCCTACAAACAGGAGGGGAATCAACTCTTTACAAGGGTTGATAACAGCAGGACAAGGGGAAATGGTTTGAAGTTGAGGGAGGGAAGATTGAGGTTGGATGTCAGGGGAAATTCTTTCCTATGAGAGTGGTGAGGTGCTGGAACAGCTGCCCAGAGAGGCTGTGATGCCCCGTCCATCGCTGGAGGTGTTCAGTACCAGGTTGGATGGGGCCCTGGGCAGCCTGGGCTGCTATGAAATGTGGAGGTTGGTGGCCCTGCATGTGGCAGGAAGGTTGGAGCTTCATGATCCTTGAGGTCCCTTCCAATCTGGTATATTCAGAGAATCTGTGAACAGTTGCTACCCCTCAGGTACCAAAATAACATCCACATGTGTTCATAGCACCTGGAAGAACGCAACTAGAAATCCTCTCCTCTGAACCCTCCCAGTATTTCCCCAGCATAAGCTAGAGCAAAGAGTATTTGGAATTGGGCATCAATATATCAACCTCAAAGCTAAGAAATTTGTACTAATTTTAAAAGATTTTATTGTAGATTTATTTGTTTAAAGATGTCTTGTTTCAGGTAAGAGGTTGACAAAGATTCACCCTTCTCCAGATGCAAAATTAACTCAAGCAAAACCATGCCAGAGATCCTGAATTAATTCTTACAACGAAGCAGCCATCACAAAAGGACAGAAGATGTCTGTCTTCCCAGGCAGCATTTACATGAGCCTCAGAACTCCATTTGTACAATGAAATCTGTACACCAGATGGTAATATTTAGCAGAAACAGAAATGCCTGATATTCAGAGAGAATACGGGAACAACACTCCTTTCCTATCCAGGCACTGGACAGCTATTAGAATCGGATTTTCAGACCAGACACTATAGGAGGAACACTCTTCATAGAACCCTAGAATGGCCTGGGTTGCAAAGGCCCACAGTGCTCATCCAGTTCCAACCCCCTGCTGTGTGCAGGTCACCAACCAGCAGACCAGGCTGCCCAGAGCCACATCCAGCCTGGCCTTGAATGCCTGCAGGGATGGGGCATCCACAGCCTCCTTGGGCAACCTGTGCCAGTGCCTCACCACCCTCTGGGGGAAAAACTTCCTCCTCACATCCAACCTAAACCTCCCCTGTCTCACTTTAAAACCATTCCCCCTTGTCCCATCACCACCCACCCTCACAAACAGCCGTTCCCCCTCCTGTTTATACTCCCTTCAAGTGCTGGAAGGTCACAATGAGGTCCCCCCAGAGCCTTCTCTTCTCCAAGCTGTACTCAAGAACTACTTGTACAAGTATACCCAAGTGCCTGTGCAAGCCTTTAAATTCAACTTACCACTGACTCGAGGACTTCAAACTCTTTCTCGGGCAGAAAAGCACTCCATCCATCTTCAACAATTTCAAACATGGGCCGGTAGAAGAACGGGTACATAAGAGTGACAGAATCCAACGTAGAAAGTGCCTGTGTGAGTGAGAGGAATAAACACGTGGCTGAGATTCAAACATTTTCCTCTAAAACGCCACTTTCTGTACGTTTTTTCTCTAATACTGGTGATGAAAGCTTAATAAACTTAAGTGATCCAAAAGTACACAGCTGCCAAGCTTGAAATACAGTCACCTGAAGGGTAGTTTAGCAGTCATATAGCCACGTATCACAAGAAAGCTGATAATCATCTAACCATAATAGGGGATTTGCCTGCATAGTAACCTTGTGCAAGCCATGATGTTTAACAGCACAATAAAGAACAGGACATGTCCTACGTGACATTTACCCCCTTACTTGAAAAGAGCTAAAGCAGAGGTCTGAGAATCCATGCTTACCACTATAAATTCTTACCTCAATAGAGCTAGCAATGTTCAGACACTCCTCCATTCCAGGAATATCCAGCTGAATGATTCGCAGATCTTTGCATTTTATAATGATGGTTCCCAATGAGCCCAGAAACCTAGAGCAAGACATGAAGGAAGAGCCTTTTCAGAACGTGAGGAAGTATTACAGCTTCTCCCACAAGACAAAATGCCATTGGCAGTAATTCCTGTACAACACATGCACTATCATCCTTCCAAAGTGTATATACATTTGGTAGCTTTCAAGCTGCACTCTGCTTTATTTCATCTGTGTGGTGTGGCATTACAGGATGGAGAAGACTTTCATCCCAACTTTGCTTTAAAATACAAAAGAAGGGGCACCTTCTGGTCTGATAAGACTGGAAGCATTCAGGGCCAGGTTGGATGGGGCTGTGAGCAAACCTAGTCTAGAGGGAGGTATCCCTGCCTATAGCAGGAGGTTGGAACTGGGTGATCTTAAAGGTTCCTTCCAACCCAAACCATTTCTATGATTCCATGAAGTTCTCAGCCTCCTTAAAGTGATACGCTGAAACTTTAAGGACAGCTGGAAACAAGTGAGCAGAATTTCATTTTTAAAACATTTCAGGCTGGCTATTTTACATCCCTTTAACAAACAGGTTTGGTTTCAGAGAGCTCCACGGCACTGCAGGTATCTGTTCTGTGAACCTCAGAAGCTAAGCTCTTATCACAAGCATTTACAAAGCAAACCAGAAAAGCTCTATGCTGCAAAGTAAACACAGCACACAGACGCCCTCTCCAGTCTTCCTTGTGTATCTGAAAGCTGGGTGATGCCTGAGCAGAAAAGGAGTGGTTTTTCCCCCACTTAAAGTTGTCAGCAGTGTTCACAGAAACAACACAGATATCAGTTTGCAAAACAGAAAGCTAAGGAAGAGCAGCAAAGTTCCCTCATTCACCAGAAGAGCACTTCCAGCAGCCAGGGGTGATGCAAGAAACAGAAGCAGAAGAGAACCGAAGAGCCAGGTTTCAGTCAGAGCACACATACAGGGTCAGAGCTGTACTGCCCTAAAGGGAGACTGTTGCTAAGCTGTGGTTGCCTCACCTGGGTTGTGAGAAATGCCTGTAATTTAGAAATTACTTCAGCTGAAAGGATCTCATCTATTTCTTCAGTGCCAAGGTCAGCACGCAGAACCTATTATGATTTTAGTACTGCTGAAGGAAGAACTAGAGGCATTTTGAGGTACTTCTGCATCTCCAACACAGCTGCTCAGTGCACAGCACTGCAAAAAGCACATGCAATTTCAGACTCCCAATGTGCAGAACCAGCAGAGCACCACTCCCCTTCCCTGTTACTTTAAGGAAAAGCTCCATGTGAGATCACTTGAGACTGCTTCTGTTCTCAGTAACCCCATAAAAAGGACCTGTAAGGTCGTATTAAGTTGCAGGAAAAACCACCAGAAGTTGAAGAGCATCCTGAGGGCTGGTAAGTAATGAAAACACTTTCAGACAGAATACAAACCATGAAAGTGGGAGAAGAGACAACAAACCTGACACGGTATCAGGGCTGTAGTCACTAATAACCTGAGGCTGTGCCAAAGAGGAGATTCCTGCAATCCTTATTGGCTTGAAGAGCCTTACTGCATTCCCTCAAGCACTGAGAAGAACATGCTTTCCCATCCTTTTGTATATGGACAATTACTCACACAAAGCCATTCTCAGGGAGGAAAATATCCACTCCAAAGACCTTTAAACAATCCTTGTTGCTTTGGTATTAACAACGTACTTTTTGGGTGAAACTCAAAAATCCCTTAGAGAAGAGAAGGCTCCAGGGAGACCTCATTGTGGCCTTCCAGTACTTGAAGGGAGCGTATAAACAGGAGGGGAAATGGCTGTTTACAAGGGTGAAGAGGGATGGGATAAGGGGGAATGGTTTTAAACTGAGACAGGGCAGGTTTAGGTTGGATATGAGGAGCAAGTTTTTACCCAGAGGGTGGTGAGGCACTGGCACAGGTTGCCCAAGGAGGCTGTGGATGCCCCATCCCTGCAGGCATTCAAGGCCAGGCTGGATGTGGCTCTGGGCAGCCTGGGCTGCTGGTTGGTGACCTGCACACAGCAGGGGGTTGGAGCTGGATGAGCACTGTGGGCCTTTTCAACACAGGCCATTCTATGATTCTACAAAAAAGAAACAGAAGCTTCTTCGTAATCATTGTATGAGACAGAGCTATAGCTGGTTTAGTAGCAGCAGCCATGAGGACAGGGCCAAACCTCCCTGATGACTGAGCAGTGCCAGATGGGAACAGATTTCCTTAGGTTTCACTCTGTTCCTCTCCACCCTCAGGCCAGGAAACAGCATTTCTCAGAAACACTGGGAGAAATCAGAGCCAAAGGAACAAAGTTAACCAGTGCCAAGTCCTTTAGCCATTGTGAGAAAGCCTGATTTTTATAGCCACTGCTACTGGATCTTTCCTGCTTTTGTCAGAGGGGAAACCTATTTTTCCAGATTGCTTTAGAAGAGGAGAACAGGGGAGATCTGCATTATATTACCAAACTGAGAAAAGGACAGCAGTGAAGCAGCACAGGGTTATGGCCAGAAAGGGGTCCGTCACTCAAAAGAACAAGGGAAGCACAGTGAAGAAACAGCACAGAACAGAAACAACGTTGAGAAGATTCATCTCTGAAGTTCCCGTGACAAAAGGAGATGGGCGAGGGTAAAGTGCCACTGCAGAGCCACAACACAGCTTCACCATACAGTCCCAGCAAGAAGCATCACGATGCTAAGTGCTAATAATTCCTGCAACAGCAGGGGGGAGAATCACAGAATAGCTTGGGTTGGAAGGGACCTCAAGGATCACGAAGCTCCAACCCACCTGCCACAGGCAGGGCCACCAACCTCCACGTTTAATGCTAAACCAGGCTGCCCAGGGCCCCATCCAACCTGGCCTTGAACACCTCCAGGGATGGACGGGGCATCCACAGCCTCTCTGAGCAGCTGTTCCAGCACCTCACCACTCATAGGAAAGAACTTCCCCTGACATCCAACCTCAATCTTCCCTCACTCAACTTAAAGCCATTTCCCCTTGTCCTGCTGTTATCTACCCATATAAAGAGTTGGTTCCCCTCCTGTTTGTAGGCTCCCTTTAGGTACTGCAGGCTGCAATGAGGTCACCCCACAGCCTTCTTTTCTGCAGGCTGAACAAGCCTGGAGAAACCAGAACGGAGCCCGCCGAACCCCGAGACAACCGCGCAGGAGGGCAGGGAGGCAGGCGGGAGGGCCCGCACCTTTTCTCAATGCAGTCGATATTGGAGTGCAGCAGCCACAGCTCCTCCTCGTTATCCTGGCGCCGAGAGGAGAAGATGAGGTGGTGCCCGGTGAGGCACAGCGTTCCCTCCACGGTCGGGTGGAAGGGCCGGTGCAGGACGGCGTTGTCCGCCCGGGGAGTCTTGATCAGCTCGGCGAACTCCATGCTGGCAGGGAACGAAGGAAACCGAGAGCACCGGGGCCGAGGGGGGCCAGGCCGCCGCCAGCACCCCCGAGCCGGCGGGAGGCGCCGAGCGGAGCGGAAGTGGAACGGGCGGATCGTCCACCGCTAACGGGACGAGGCGGCGATCATGTGACGCACCGCTGACCAATAGCGGTCCGAGTGGGCGTGCTGGGGAGGAGGAACCCCGCCTCCACCGGAAGTGCTTCTCCTCATCGGTCCGGCGCGCAACGCACCCTGCGGCCGCGCGTTCCGCGGCACAGGGTGGGCATGGAGGCGCGGTGGGCGGGGCTGAGGAGTGCGTGGAGGAGTGCGCAGGGCGAATGGATGGGCTGTGCGCAGTCCGCCCATCGCCCGCCCCGTGTTTGTAGAAGAACGGAATCATTCACGTTGAGAAAGACCGCTAAGATCCCCGAGTCCAACCCCAGCCCACCCCACCATGCCCACTGCGTCCCGCAATGCCACATCCCCACGGTTCTGAGCACCTCCTTGGACGGTGAGCCCACCACCTCCCTGCAGCTGTGCCCCTGCATCACCGCTCTTTATGAGGATAAATGTTTCTCGTCCTGTTGCCACCCCACCTCACCACACCTCCTTTCAGGAGCAGCGAGGTCTCCCTGAGCTCTTCAGCTCCAGACTGACCCATCCCAGCTCCCTCAAGCACTCCTCGTAACACTTGTGCTCCAGACCCCTCACAGCTCCATTGCCCTGCTCTGCACACGCTACAGGCCTCGATGTCTTTCTATAGTGAGGTGCCCAAATCTGAACACAGCCCTCGAGGTGCGTGCCAAGCACTGCCTGCTGCACTTTGCCTGGGGAAAACACAGCCTGCTTCTGGCTTTCTTCTCTATCATCAGAATCCCAGCACTGCTGGGGTTGGAAGGGACCTCAAGGGATCATAGAATCCAACCCCCTGCTAAAGCAGTTCCCTACAATAGGTCACATAGGTTGGTATCTAGACAGGTCTTGAATATCTCCATAGAAAGAGACTCCACCACCTCTCTGGGCAGCCTGTGCCAGTGCTCTGTCACCCTTACTGCAGAGTTCTGCATGTCTGTACAAAACTTCCTGTGTTCAAGTTTTAGGCCAATGCTCCTTGTCCTATTGCTATGTGCCACCAAAAAGATCCTGACCTCATCCATTTGCCTCCCACCGTCCTTCAGATATTTATAAACACTGATCAGATCCCCCCTCAATCTTCTTTTCCTCAGGCTGAACAGACCCAGGTTACTCAGCCTTTCATCTCCAAAAAGCTCTTTGAAAATTCTGGTATAAATCCACTTTCTCTTTCAAACCCAAGTCCCAGCCTGTGCCATAATCTGAGTTTTCAGGGGACGGTGATGCCCCGGCACTGCTGGCCAGAGCAGTGGCTGCCCCATCCCTGTTCAAGGCCATGGATGGGCCCTTGGCAGTCTGAGCTGCTGGGGGGCACCCAGCCCAGGGCAGGGGTTAGAACTGTGTGGGCTTTGAGTGTGTGTGACTGTATGCTTTTCCCTGTGCTCCTTCCATGGGGCAGCAATGTGGTAGCATCATCCTGTGCGTCATCCTGAAACTTTCTCAGTGTCAGAAGAATTGACTGTAGCTGATACTCCATGGCATGAGATGCCTTAATGGTTAGAGAACCATTAAGATTGGAAAAGACCTCTGAGATCCCCAAGCCTAACCCTAGCCCACCCCCACCATACCCACTGCCCACACTCCTTAGTGCCACATCCCCACAATTCCTGATCTCATTCCAGCACCTCACCACTCTCATAGCAAAGAACTTCCCCCTGACATCCAACCTCAATCTTCCCTCACTCAACTTAAAATAATTTTGCCTTGTCCTGCTGTTATCTACCCTTGTAAAGAGTTGATTCCCCTCCTGTTTGTAGGCTCCCTTTAGGTACTGAAAGGCTGCCATGAGGTCACCCTGCAGCCTTCTTTTCTCCAGGCTGAACAAGCCCAGCTCCCTCAGCCTGTCTTCACTGGGGAGGTGCTCCAGCCCCCTGATCATCTTTGTGGCTCCTCTGGACCCTCTCCAACAGCTCCCTGTCTTTCTTGTACTGGGGGCTCCAGACCTGGACGCAGTGCTCCAGATGGGGCCTCACAAGAGCAGAGTAGAGGGGGACAATCACCTCCCTGTTCCTGCTGGCCACCCCTCTGCTGGGTTATTTCAGTAAAGTTAGAGTTTTGAGTCGGATAGTACTGAAATTTGGCATATATACTGGGAAGGGCTCCTAGACAGAAGGGTGCTTCTCAGCAAAGGCAGCTACCAGCTGACTGCAGAAGAGGAGCTCTGCCTGCTTTGCAGCACACTGGCCACACAAGGTGCGGGCACTGGTGTAGAACCACAGGTCTTGCTCAGCACAAGAAGCTCCAGTTCCTCAATCTGCTTATCTCTGGAGAATAATAAAGCATGAAGATCATGTTATCAGACACAGCTCTCTTTGTCAAAGAAGAATAGTTGCTTCATACCATCCTATCTACGATTACCTTGGTGGGGCAAGTTCAAGGCTGTTTAGTCCCCACATGATGGAAACAGCATGGAACTATCAGTGCAGATGCAAACAGACAGCTTTTGATGACAGCCAGTTCTAGACAATGGCACAGGAGAGAGATTGCAGGGCTATTTAGGTACAGTGACCTGAATTTGTATAATCCCCTCTGTTGGTGAGTTCACTCTCAGTTTGTCCAGGCTCTTCCTTGCGTGTCTTATTAATGCTGGCAATTTAGATGATTTCTATATCTGAGCATAATTTGAAAGTCTAATTAATGGCATTTTCTTCTCACAGATACAGGCAAAGGGTCATAATAAGAGAGTTTAATACTCTTCTTCTAGTGTTGGCACTGCCCCACATCATCAGCTACTCTAAGAGAAAAGAGAGTTCTGTCCCAGTTCTGGAGCTACTAGAGCATGGCATTCTACTGTGTAACTTAAAAATGTGTCTGCTCTTTTTTAGAGCAGTACTGGATGGCCTCAAAGCAGCACTGTACCATTTCTTTCTGCATTTTGCATGATAGCCTGGGAAGCTTTTGCTGGGAATCCAGACCTAAAACAAATTCTCTCACCTTTAGGTCATGAGGGGTAGCATTAAAGTGCTGCTTGCCTACACAGCTTGTCCTGGCTCACAACAAAGAGCTGCTTCAATGTCCCTTACCATGACAGGTGCATCCCTGGAGGTGTTCAAGGCCAGGTTGGATGGGGCCCTGGGCAGCCTGGTCTGGTATTAAATGTGGAGGATGTGGAAGTTGGTGGCCCTGCCTGTGGTGGGGGGTTGGAGTTTGATGATCCTTGAGGTCCTTTCCAACTCAAGGCATTATGTGATTCTATGATTCTATGATTCACAGTGGAGATTCCCATGCAAGTGCATGGCGTGGGTACAGCTGTCCAACAGAAATCCTTGGCTTAACTGACTAAACAAACCTGGAAAAGAAAATGAAAAGCATATGCTCTTGGGAACCAGTATTCATTTTACCTGCCCTCATTTCTAGTTCCATCTGCCATCGTTTCCAAGACCAGACCACAGGGAGCAGAGAGGGTGACAGCCCTACACATTCGCTGTGCTGCTCAGCTCCTGTCTGACTTCCACCCATCTTGTAGATCTGAAGCCACCAAGGTAAAAACCCTGCTTGCCATTTCAGGAGGGCTGGTGCTATGGTGATACCTTCAGCCACAGGAGAGTCATCTCCATACAGCCCCTTCTTCCTTATGCCCCATCCTTAGAGATGCTCAAGGCCAGGTCAAAAAATAAATTGGCTCAGTTCTCTCCCCACTCTGAGCCTGACCATTCTCCAAGGCTTGTTGTCCCTCCTGCGAAATAAAGAGCAGGAAAGTTTGGAGCAGACTCCTCCTGGAGTACTGCAGCAGTGCCTGGTATTGCAGTCGTTAAGTGTCACTACAATCTTCTAAAGAGCAGAGAATATGCAGGACATGATGAAGAGTACAACATATCTCTGGTGCAAAAAAGCACACACACAGGTAATGGGTTAATCAGAGTTCTCCAGTTCATGAAGGCTGGCAGCTCTAAAGAATCGTAGAATATCCCCAGTAGGAAAGGACTCACAAGGACCACTGAGCCCAACTCCTGGCTCCACACAGGACCCCCAGATCTCTTTCTGTGGGGCTGCTCCCCAACCTCTTTCCTCTCGGTCTGTTCGCATAGCCAGCGCTGCCCCATCCCCATTTCAGAATCCACCACTTGTTAAAACTCCACACAGTTGTTAATTGCTCCTATAGAACCTCCTAAGAAACAGCAATCCTCTCAAGCAGCGGTAGCCTATACATTGAGAAGATGTCCAGGCAGGAGGAGATGCAGCTGAGGCAGCACTCTGTGCTATATGCCCAACAGTCCTCCATCCAGGTCCCTAAATGCCCAGTCGTCTGCTTCCTGGCCATCTCTCACACATCCTGCAGGGGCTTGCAAGGAGATTCATCTGGCCATGAGGGTAGGAGGGCACTTCCCACGTTCCCATTTCCTGGCTGGTGAACTGTCTGGGTCTCTGGCCACGCTTCTCAGGTTGGTCTGATGGAGGTTCCTCTCCCCCCTACCAAAGGCAACACATCTCCCACATGGGAGGCAATTAGCATGATATTGGGCTTCTCAGTGAATGAGTTCTTCTCCCCTCTTCTGCTCCTATCAGCATGGTTTTGCTTGTCATATCCAAAGCATAATTGGCTGCAGAATACCAGAGGATCACCCTCCATCTGCCACAGTTTCACGACCAGTTGGCTCTTGGAGAAGCACTAGTACTTTTGTAGGGCTCTGCTGTTTCTATGTTTTCATTCCTGAAACAGATTGCAATTTGACTATCCCAACACCAAACCATTCCCTCTCTGACATCTTCCTAACGAGGAGTGGAGGAGCATGAAACAAAGGATGTTTGTGGCTGAGACCCACCAGAGACTGCAGAGAATACACCTGTGGTGGGAAACCCAGAGCCACGAAGCCTGCATGCTCTAACCACATACTGGGCATGAAGGTGTCCTGGCTTCCCAAAGAGGGATTGGCTTTTGGAGTATCAGTCTCTATGCTCTTGTAGTGGAACAGGCTGGACTGATAGGCTGGAACAGGTTGCCCAAGGAGGCTGTGGATGCCCCATCCCTGCAGGCATTCAAGGCCAGGCTGAATGTGGCTCTGGGCAGCCTGGTCTGCTGGTTGGCGACCTGCACACAGCAGGGAGTTGGAACTGGATGAACATTTGTGGTCCTTTGCAACCCAGGCCATTCTATGATATGATTCAAAGAAAAGCCTGCAGTTCTGTGCTCTCAGGGTATCCTCAGGGCAGGCCATCCAAAACGCACGGACAGCCTGATGCCAAAATTGTATGCAATTATTCTGACTGAGTGAGAACAATTGCTCTGATACAAACTGTCCCCAGAATTTTCCCCAGCACTCCCTACCACCCATGTGGAAAGCTTTTCTGATACCTGCAGTTGGCTTTTCTGCACGCTGTGAAGGAGAAAAAGAAAACTCAAACTCTATAGAGAATGGAGTTGTTTATAACATCAGCTTAGGCCACCTAACAGGGGTCTGAGCTGATTTATTAGGCAGAAGCATGAATGTTCTGAGGGCTTAGGTGTGACCATGATTTAACTTGGAGTTCACTCAAGCAAGAAGAGGCAACACAGTGGGGTCTTATGGTTCCTTCTCAAGCTCCGTGTTTGCCTTCTGAGAAGGACAAGGAGCCCAGGGTGGAGGGAGAGACACAGAGAGAAGAAAATGGCACAGAGGAAAAAATCCCTGAGGTTATAAAGGTTTTACATCAGACAGAAGTGTGAGAGAGGAGAGGAGAGGAGAGGAGAGGAGAGGAGAGGAGAGGAGAGGAGAGGAGAGGAGAGGAGAGGAGAGGAGAGGAGAGGAGAGGAGAGGAGAGGAGAGGAGAGGAGAGGAGAGGAGAGGAGAGGAGAGGAGAGGAGAGGAGAGGAGAGGAGAGGAGAGGAGAGGAGAGGAGAGGAGAGGAGAGGAGAGGAGAGGAGAGGAGAGGAGAGGAGAGGAGAGAAATTAATGAAATGATCTCAACCTGCACATGGCTTTAAGTGGAAAGGTAGTTAAACAGACGCTTATGCAGTGACTGCAGTCTGTAACAGAGATGAGTGATTTCTCTGGAGTCCAGGAGAAAGCATTACATCACTGAAGTGAGCAGGGCTCTTCTTCCACCTGCTCTTGAAAGAGCAAATGAGGATAATATAAGCTGATAAAGCAATCTACTTCTGATTTTTTTTTTAATTGTTAGTATATAAAAGCTGTGGTGCTTTCAAAGCATAATTCTGCATGCTTTTCCATAGGATATGGAGCTCTGAGTCCCAGGAGGTGCATACACCAGGGTAATTCCTCCTGTCTTCAAAGCAGGGCTCTTGGAGTCTGACCCAATTTAGGAAATTACCAAATCATTCCCGAGGAAGCTGCATCATGAATTGCCTCTAGAAAAGTATAAATTAATCTATCTTCAAAACCAAACCCTCCTGGGCTTGATGGAGATTTGGTGAGGTCTTCTGCTTAAAAAGAAGAAAAAAAAAAAAGGAAAAGGAATAAAGGGATTTTATGCTGGAAGATAAGAACTAGTGAAACCTGGCAAGCTGCCTCACAGCAGATTGCAGCCTGTTTAACTACTGTTTCATCACTACAAAGTGAAAAGGATCGCCGTGGTTCTGGTAAGGGGCTAAAGAGTTCATTTCTTCTCTACACACCCCCATGTTCCCCTTTATATTCTCTACACATCTTATATGCTTTCAGGTTATAGCTGTGGTTTTCTTTGGGGTCCTGACTAACTGGAAGAGAGTATGGGCCCCTCACTGCAAGAAAGACATTGAGGCCCTGGAACGTGTTCAAAGGAGGGCAACAAAGCTGGTGAGGGGTCTGGAACACAGGCCATATGAGGAGAGGCTGAAGGAGCTGGGAATGTTCAGCCTGGAGAAGAGGAGGCTCAGGGGAGACCTCACTGCTCTCTATAACTTCCTGAAGGGAGGTTGTAGTGAGCTGGGGGTCGGCCTCTTCTCTTGTGTCATTAGTGATAGGACCAGAGGGAATGGCTTCAAGCTACGGCAGGGGAGATTCAGGCTGGACATGAGGAAGTATTACTTTTCAGAAAGGGTGGTCAGGCACTGGAATGGATGCCCAGGGAGGTGGTGGAGTCACCGAGCCTGGGGGTGTTCAAGGCAAGGCTGGATGTTGTGTTGAGGGACTGGTTTAGTGGGAGTTATTGGGAATAGGTGAACGGTTGGACTGGATGAGCTTTTAGGTCTTTTCCAACCTTGGTGATTCTGTGATTCTATTCTATGATTCTATCTTCTGAATGTCACCGTTTATGGTGAGCTGAACAGATACTCCAGCAGGACCCCAGGAACCATTTAGTCACCTCCAGGGTGTCTTTCTGATCTTCAGACACAACAACGTCTGAAGCTGTGTTTAGTCTGATTCTAGTAAGCTTTGCTCGAGTGAGTTGGTGAACCTGAATTCCCCAAGAGGAGACAGAAACAGTGAAACCAGCTCACATTTAATTTAGAATGAGCAGAGAACAACGCATTTCCATAGATTCATAGAACTATAGAACGGTTTGGGTTGGAAGGGACCTCAAAGAACACCTATTTCCAACCCCCTGCCATGGGCAAGATTGCCAACCACTGAGTCAGGCACCAGATAAGGCTGCCCACGGCCCCATCCAACATGGCCTTGAGCACCTCCAGTGATGAGACACCCATATGTTGTAGAAGAGAAGAAACAGCTGCAGCTGACCGTCTTTGTTCTTCCTCTACAAGCCCTCCTTGGCCACCAGATCAGCATCTCTACACAGCAGCCATGCTTCCCACAGTTGCATTTTCCAATAAATGCCCTGGGTTTGTGCACATTGGGTAATGGGAAGCATGCAGCTGCACATTTCACTCTGTGTCTGCAGGTCCTAGGAACTACAGAACCATGGGAAATGGCGTGTAGCATTAGAAGTCAGGGAGTAGAGCTGCATGTGGCCATTCATTCAGCAGTGATTTTGGATTGTGGTGAATACTTCAGATTGAATCTGAATAGACTGCATTAGGGTTTGCTAGGCTGAGTACAGCAGCTTGAGGTTATGTCTGACAAGAAGAAAAGGTGCTCAGCTTGGGAGTAAATGTTCTCTCTGTTGCATGTTCTGAACTGAAAATCTTTTCATTCGGAACCCAATTAACAGTTCCAGTTAATAAAGAACAAATGGACAGAGTGCCCACGCTTGTATGTGACAAAAAGATAAGCAATAGGGTAGCCCAGCAGGGTCAACCATGCTCCTATGTGCTGAAATGCCTTTTGTTCCACTCCCTGTCATAGTGAGTGGGATAAATTCAGAGCAATGAGTTGTCATTGTGAAAATCAAAAAGGACATAAAGTGAGCACTAGCAAAAGTCAAGCTGTGCTATAGCTCACCAGCAAGTCTCTGGAGCTGTAAGATCAGAGACAAAGCAGAGCTGTTATTGTAGTGGGACGGCTTTGCAAAGTGTGCAAGCACAGCCGACTGGTTTTGTCTTAGTGTCCAGGAAGAAGTAAGTTCAGAAAACTGAAGAAAATTGGAAGTGGCCTTGCTGGAAGTCAGTCTCAGAGAATGGGACAGTCTTATTAAAAGATGGGATGGGATGGGATGGGATGGGATGGGATGGGATGGGATGGGATGGGATGGGATGGGATGGGATGGGAGGGGATGGGAGGGGAGGGGAGGGGATGGGATGGGATGGGATGGGATGGGATGGGATGGGATGGGATGGGATGGGATGGGATGGGATGGGAGGGGATGGGATGGGATGGGAGGGGATGGGATAGGGTAGGGTAGGATAGGACAGGACAGGACAGGACAGGACAGGACAGGATAGGATAGGGTAGGGTAGGGTAGGGTAGGATAGGATAGGATAGGATAGGATAGGATAGGATAGGATAGGATAGGATAGGATAGGATAGGATAGGATAGGATAGGATAGGATAGGATAGGATAGAAGGGTCCCGTCAAGATCATTTAATATTATCCTTCCCCAAATTCAGAAGAGGGGCTTGTAATACCACAGTGAAACAACAGGAATCCTTGTTCATTGCAGAGGAGTTGGAGTAGATGACCTTTAAAGATCCCTTTTGACTCCAAGTATTCTACGGTTGCATGAGCCTATGAATTTGTCAGGGATCTGATATGAGTGTGATTAAACAAGTTTAAGAACAGCAAACACTATTACAGTTCTGATTGAGAAGAATAAAACCATCCAGGTGAATATGATCTGATCTCAACGTTGTGCAAGGCTTTGGGAACAAACAGACAAGCAAGAATGCAAAATAAAACGCATCAAGGGTTCTCAGCTGAATAGATTTCAGCAGACCAACCTGATGAAATAGCTTTTTAACAGAAAGAAGGCACCAGATATTAGGAAGGCAAATGCAGCAGAGCGTTCAAACTCCAGAGAGAAACAGAGCAGCACTTGTGTCTTTATTGAGATCTTCCTTGCATGAGGAGACCAAACTGACACAGGACTCCAGATGCAGTCCCACAAGTGCTGAGCAGATAGAAATAATCCCTTCCCTTGTCGTGCTGGCCATGCTTTTACTGATACAGTCCAGTTTGCCTTCACAGATGCAAAGGTATTTGAATGCTTGTGGCTAATGATGCTACAGGAAAGGATATGCTTTGGAAAAGGGTGTGGATTTATGCAGTAAGATGGAGGAAAGGTTACCCTGAGGAAAGATAAGGAGCTGAAATCAGTGAGGTTTATCAAAGATCTGTGCGCAGGAGTCGTCCAGCGCAGGGTGTAAGTGTCTTCACAGGGAGAAAATGCCAAAAATCAAAGGGAGCTCCTTAATTAAAGACATAACCTCCTGATGCTTCTTCTTAGATAGGCTGTGCATAGACACAAAGCTTAGTTCTTAAGAGTCAGAGTAATCAGTAACAGAAGTGGATGTGTTTTCATTTGCTGGATTAAGTAAGCCAAAAGCAGTGGAAAAGGGAGGTCCTCTGGGTACCACCAGTTAAAAAAAAGATAAATCACAGGCTATTGGAAGAACTAGCTATGAATATTTGTATCTGCTTGTGTGAACACTTATGACTAAAAGGCTTGGTATCTTGGAGGTGTCCGACACCCTTGGTGGGATGGGAAGGGATGGGATAGGGTAGTGTGGGGTGAGAAAGGAGAGGAGAGGAGAGGAGAGGAGAGGAGAGGAGAGGAGAGGAGAGGAGAGGAGAGGAGAGGAGAGGAGAGGAGAGGAGAGGAGAGGAGAGGAGAGGAGAGGAGAGGAGAGGAGAGGAGAGGAGAGGAGAGGAGAGGAGAGGAGAGGAGAGGAGAGGAGAGGAGAGGAGAGGAGAGGAGAGGAGAGGAGAGGAGAGGAGAGGAGAGGAGAGGAGAGGAGAGGAGAGGAGAGGATATTTTTCTTACTGTCCTCCTTCCTCCTCAGAAATGAGACCAACATTGTTTATTGCAGGTGAAAAACAAGTGCTCAAAAACAACAAAGACCAACATAATTTCACTTCCTGAATAATTTAAAAGGCTATTATTTTCTAAAACTGCAACCATTGCATCTGCCTTTCCTGAAGCAAATAATTAACAGCTACATATGAGTCTAATTAATCTGATTATTGTCACTGCTGCATGGCAGAAGACCTCAAAACCAACTGCTTTGAAGCAGGCTGTAGTTAGACCTATGTTGGGGGTGAGGAAACACATCTGCCTCGGAGGCCAGTGGGCATTGCACAGCTCCCAGTGCAGCGGGCACAGCCCTGAGCTGCTGGACATCGGGGAGCAGTGGATGCTCTGAGCCATAGTGTTTAGGCTGTGCTGGATGGAGATGGGGTTGGGCTCAGTGCTCCCTGTGGCTCCTTTCCAACTTGGGATACTCTGGGATTCTATGAGTGTGCAATGTGGGACAAGAGGCGGTTTGCAACTCCTTTCCAAGTCTGAAATCTGCTGCACAGGCTCTGGTTATGGTTTCCTCTTCAGCACTCTATTTATCCATTCCCAATATGGCATCTAAAGAGGTCATGGGAAATGGTGTTTGCTTTACTCAAGCTGTCCCCTCCATTTACTGAAAGAAAAGGAAAGAAAAGTTTGCCACAGGCCAATTGGTGCACTGTGCATGTAAGTAACAGCTGGAACTGCTGGCTGCTGCAGGCAGCCTCACAATGATTGCAGATGCCCCACACAATCCAGGAATATAAGATTCCAGTAAGCCTGTGCAATACCTGCATTCATATAACATAGGAAGGACACTGGGCTATGAATCACAGAATCGCAGAATTACAGAATCACTGAATGGCTGGATTGGAAAGGACCCCAAGGATCATGAATCTCCAACCCCCTGCCACACGCAGGGCCACCAACCTCCACATTTCATAGCAGCCCAGGCTGCCCAGGGCCCCATCCAACCTGGCACAGAACACCTCCAGGGATGGACGGGGCATCCACAGCCTCTCTGGGCAGCTGTTCCAGCACCTCACCGCTCTCATAGTAAAGAACTTCCCCCTGACATCCAGCCTAAATCTTCCCTCACTCAACTTCAAACCATTTCCCCTTGTCCTGCTGTTATCAACCCTTGTAAAGAGTTGATTCCCCTCCTGTTTGTAGGCTCCCTTTAGGTACTGAAAGGCTGCCATGAGGTCACCCCGCAGCCTTCTTTTCTCCAGGCTGAATGAGCCCAGCTCCCTCAGCCTGTCTTCAGTGGGGAGGTGCTCCAGCCCCCTGATCATCTTTGTGGCTTCTCTGCACCCTCTCCAACAGCTCCCTGTCTTTCTTGTACTGGGGGCTCCAGACCTGGACGCAGTGCTGCAGATGGGGCTTCACAAGAGCAGAGTAGAGGGGGACAATCACCTCCCTGTCCCTGCTGGCCACCCCTCTGCTGTGGAGCCCAGGACACCATTTGCTTTCCGAGCAGCAAGAGCACACTGCTGGCTCATGTTAAGCTTTTCATCCATCAGGACCCCCAGGTCCTTCTCCACAGGGCTGCTCTCAAGGACCGCTCCTTCCAGTCTGTATGGATGCCTGGGATTCCTCCAGCCCAAGTGCCAAACCTTGCACTTTGCTGTGTTGAACCTCATTAGGTTCACCCAGGAACACCTTTCAAGTCTGTTGATTTCCCTCTGAATGGCATCCCTTCCAAGGCAATGTCTCAGTTTTCTACCTGGAAAAACCCTAATGCTCTGTATGGAATCATGGGGACACATGCAATCACAGCACACACAGAGGAATCTTTTTGTTCTCTTTCTCTTTATTGAGCAGAGGGGATGACACGTGGCTCAGAGCATGGAGAAGCTGCTCCCAAAGCCACCGCAGCGCCTCCTCTCCCCCAGGGGCTCCTCCTCAGCCCTTATTTCCACTTCCAGCTGGCAGGCAGGCAGCAGTGCACCTTGCAGTCGGAGGAGCGGGCCCAGACCTCTGCCTTGGAGCACTTGCTGGAGCAGTAGCCGATCTTCGGGCAGTACTTCAGGACCTGCCCATAGCCTGCGAGGGGAAGCACAGGGTGTTTGGGGCTCAAGGTGCTGCCTGCGTGTCCCACTGTCCTGTGCCCGAAAGAAAATGGAGCCCCAGCAGCCCCAACCCTCATCCCTCCGCTCTCCCACCGCCCTCTGGCTTCTCCATCAATGCAGTGCTCTCCTACCTGGGGCGGCCAGGGAGACCAGCAGGAGGACAGCGAAGACGAGGCAGAGGAACCTCATGGCTGGAGGCGAGCTGGGGTGTGAGCGAGGCTGGAGAGAGCTGCAGGAGAGGAGCTGGGTGCTGCTGAGGGCAGCGCTGGCATCCTGCTACTTATAGGGAGTGTGAGCAGAGAGGAGGGCTGTGGGGAGGGCCTGCTGCTCACCACACCTCTCTTGGCTCACTGCACTGCACACTTGCTGGCTCCTCCGCCCAACGCTTGGGTCTGCTGGTAGCACTGCCCCCCCAGCCCTGCTATCAATATCAAATTCAAAAGAAAACCATTGACTTTGATCAAAGGCCAGAGAATGGGTAGAATGGATCTGCTGGGGCAGAGGAACCTGATGGAAATCAAGATCACTATCACAGGGATTCAGGTGTTTCTCAATATTTGGCAGAGATGTAAATCCATGCAATAGGACTGAGCAGTGGCTATGATGCAGCAATAACTCTCTCATTGCGGTCTAGACCCGTGGATCCAGACATGAGAGGGAACCTGGTGTGAGCAGCCTTGGCTTGGGGCAAACCTGGGATCTGTGTCCCCTTCCTCACCGTCTCAGGAAGCACAAGAGCAAAGTCCTTGGCTCTGTCTTGGAACCGGTGCTCTTTAACACTTTTATCAATGACAGCGCTGGCAGAATCGAGTGCACCCTCAGTGAGTTTGCTGACGGCACCAGGCTGAGTGGTGCAGTTGACATGGTGGAAGGAAGGGATGGCATTCAGAGGGAATTCAACAGACTTGAAAGGTGGGGCCGGGTGAACCTGATGAGGTTCAACACAGCAAAGTGCAGAGTTTGGCACTTGGGCTGGAGGAATCCCAGGCATCCGTACAGACTGGAAGGAGCGGTGCTTGAGAGCAGCCCTGTGGAGAAGGACCTGGGGGTCCTGATGGATGAAAAACTCAACATGAGCCAGCAGTGTGCTCTTGCTGCTCGGAAAGCAAATGGTGTCCTGGGCTCCACAGCAGAGGGGTGGCCAGCAGGGACAGGGAGGTGATTGTCCCCTCTACTCTGCTCTTGTGAAGCCCCATCTGGAGCACTGCGTCCAGGTCTGGAGCCCCCAGTACAAGAAAGACAGGGAGCTGTTGGAGAGGGTGCAGAGGAGCCACAAAGATGATCAGGGGGCTGGAGCAGCTCCCCAGTGAAGACAGGCTGAGGGAGCTGGGCTTGTTCAGCCTGGAGAAAAGAAGGCTGCGGGGTGACCTCATGGCAGCCTGCAGTACCTAAAGGGAGCCTACAAACAGGAGGGGAATCAACTCTCTGAAAGGGGAGATGACAGCAGGACGAGGGGAAATGGTTTGAAGTTGAGTGAGGGAAGATTGAGGTTGGATGTCAGGGGAAGTTCTTTGCTATGAGAGTGGTGAGGTGCTGGAACAGCTGCCCAGAGAGGCTGTGATGCCCCGTCCATCCCTGGAGGTGTTCTGTGCCAGGTTGGATGGGGCCCTGGGCAGCCTGGGCTGCTATGAAATGTGGAGGTTGGTGGCCCTGCATGTGGCGGGGGGTTGGAGCTTCGTGATCCTTGAGGTCCCTTCCAACTCAACCATTCTGTGATTCTGTGATTCTGTTGTAAATTTAACTGGCATTGTGTTCAATGCTGTTTTGTGGTGCTCTCTCACTACTGGGGAAGAACACTGAGAGTCTTCTCCCAGGAACCTGGACACGGTGACAACGTTGCAAAACTTTGAGTGTTGCAACAGAAAAAGAGTGTTGATTTTTCATTTCTCATAACAAAAGAAGCAGAAGACAACATACGAAAGGATGATGCACTCACTGAACAAAGAAAGTCTTCTCTCACACTGCACACACCAGGGTGGTGCAACTCATTGCCATGGCTCACTGTGGGAGAAGAATTTGTCTGTGTGTTCAGAAAGCAACACAAGCCATTCTATGATTCTGTGATTCCATAAGTGCTTGCCCAGCTATAATCCTGCTTTTCCATCTCCGTGACTGTACTGCTTCACATACTCCGTGATGATGGATGATGTACTGGTAGTTGTGTCCTTGTTGCCCACTGCAGCTCCACACCTCTCCTGCAGAACTGCTGCACTGTCAGTTACTGCCTGTTCCAACTTCTCCATCAATCTTCTGCAAACGGTGCTGATTGCCAGCGTCTTTCAGCCTGCTGTCTGCAAATTCAGTAAGCACTGTCTTTATTCCATTATGCAATTGGATAATGAAGATCCTGGTTAGATCGGGACTCAGAACAGCCTTCTGAGATGTCCTTCTACCATTGCCATGGTCAACTAGACATGTAGTAACTGATGGTCACGGACCGTTTTGCTTTCATTTCCTTTAAGACAAAGTCACGATTGATACTGAGGGCAAAAATTGAGCAAAAATACCCAAATAATCCTCAGGTCAAATGAATGGAGAGAGCCCACTTGCAGGGAGCAGGGCGCTGGGTGCCCACGGTGCATCTGGAGGAGGGGCATCACACCCACATGTCCAGGCTGGGGCTGGGAGGTGAAGCCCACTGGAGCATGGCCCCAGGCGCCAGGCACCTTTGGCAGTGGGTGCAGCAGGTCGGGGTGACATTGCACACACCAGAAAGCAAACACTGCCTCTTTGGAGATGGCTTTGGTTGCGTTCCTCCTCCTGCCATGCCGTTCATACAGGAATGCACCTTTAATTAACGTCTCGTGTCTCTGTTTCTGATGAGGGTTGTTCTGTGTTCTGGCGTGCCGAGATCTCATCTGGTCCCTGGCACGAACACTTTCTTCACTGCTTTGCTCTTCTCTGGTGTTTCTCCATGCACAGCTGAGTAACACTGCAGCTGGGAAGTGAGATGGAGCAGGGAGAGCTGGAAGCTGATGATTCCAGACTACCACCTTCACAGTGCTCTGGTCTAGGCAAGCTGTACTGGAGTGCAGTAAGGACTCCGAAAGCCATAAATCATGTATGTGAACTTTTTCTGAAGAATAAACTGGAGAAAAACTCATTCTCTCCTCTCTTTCTCCTTTGCCATTTTTCTTTTGTTTAATCCCAACTGTCTGTCACACATGCCCATAGCCATCCCAGCTCTCTTGTTCATCCTTTTGCTTCTCCCCTTTGCCTCTCTCTGTCCTATTCCAGTTTCCCACAAGCACTGTAGGGAAATAACTTGCTCATTTCTGCTATTGGACATTTGTAAGTTTCTTAATGAATAATGCTATTTCTTTGAATTGAACTGAGAGCATCCTCTTTATTTTTTCTTGACAAGCAATTGTTTACCTTACAGATATGGAATGTATAAGTTCCTATAAATTCTTGAATTAGGAGAACCCCTTATTCACATTTGAATGGCAATGAACACCACTGCTCATTGCTAACGTTGGCTCAGCATGCAGAGCCACAGTGTTTGTGTGGATCCACCTCTTCTGGATGCAAAAGGAGCAACTATAATTTCCTTCCCTGAGTTAAGGTACAAGGATTGGAAAGGTTGAGTTCAGATGAGTCTGCAGAGATAAAGAAGCAGTGCTGGGGGATGTTGAGGTGCTCCATCCCATGGAGAAACAAGAGCTGGAGAAAAGGCAGCAGAGGAGAGGAGAGAAGGAAGGTAGAACTACAGAGTATCGCGGGTGGGAAGGGACTCAGCAGGATCATCAGATCCAACTCCCAGCTCCACGCAGGGCCTCTCACAGTGCAAACCCTTTGTTGAGAGCACTGTCCAAATGCTCCCTCAGCTCAGGCAGGCTCAGTGCCATTGCATTGCCATTGGGAGCCAAGAGAGGTGTGGTGAGCAGCAGGCCCTCCCCACAGCCCTCCTCTCTGCTCACACTCCCTATAAGTAGCAGGATGCCAGCGCTGCCCTCAGCAGCACCCAGCTCCTCTCCTGCAGCTCTCTCCAGCCTCGCTCACACCCCAGCTCGCCTCCAGCCATGAGGTTCCTCTGCCTCGTCTTCGCTGTCCTCTGCTGGTCTCCCTGGCCACCCCAGGTAGGAGAGCACTGCATTGATGGAGAAGCCAGAGGGCGGTGGGAGAGCGGAGGGATGAGGGTTGGGGCTGCTGGGGCTCCATTTTCTTTCGGGCACAGGACAGTGGGACACGCAGGCAGCACCTTGAGCCCCAAACACCCTGTGCTTCCCCTCGCAGGCTATGGGCAGGTCCTGAAGTACTGCCCGAAGATCGGCTACTGCTCCAGCAAGTGCTCCAAGGCAGAGGTCTGGGGCCCGCTCCTCCGACTGCAAGGTGCACTGCTGCCTGCCTGCCAGCTGGAAGTGGAAATAAGGGCTGAGGAGGAGCCCCTGGGGGAGAGGAGGCGCTGCGGTGGCTTTGGGAGCAGCTTCTCCATGCTCTGAGCCACGTGTCATCCCCTCTGCTCAATAAAGAGAAAGAGAACAAAAAGATTCCTCTGTGTGTGCTGTGGTTGCTTGTTGTTGACCCCAGGCAGAGTATTAGTGTGGTTCCCTGAGCACACCCCAAAGACCCGTTAGCATCCTTTCTTGTTAGCATCCTTTCTTAGCGGTGGTTTTGCACACAGTTGATAACAAAAGGGCTGAACGCATGGAGTTTTCCTCCCTGGGAGCAGCAGGAGAAGAACGGATTGCATCTCAGTCCAAGCACGGGGGACATGGAGCTGTCAGGCTGAGTGCAGTCTGTACTCATAGCAAAGCAATGACCCCTCAGGGCTTCTTCCAGTTCTCACCTCCCAACAAGGAGGAGATTGAAGGCTCCCAGATCTCCCGTTTCTCTCTTTATGGCACGTAGAAGTCTCGGTGCCTCAGACACTTCCTTCTTCTTGCACGTGGATATCAGCTGCCATAAAAATGAGTTTGATGTGCATCACTTCTCATCCATCTCTGCTGGGGTTCATCAGCAGGTTTATGAGCCAGCCAGGGTATAAGGAAGAAGTTATTTTCTATAAGGGCGGTGAGGCACTGGCACAGGTTGCACAGAGAGGTGGTGGTGCCCCATCCCTGCAGACAGCCAAGGTCAGGCTGGATGGGCTGTGAGCACTGATGAGCTGTGGGTGTCCCTGCTCAGTGCAGGCAGTGGGACAGATGGCCTTTCAGGGTCCCTTCCAACTCAAACCATCCTATGGCTCTATAATTTCTCATTTAACATCATGGAGAGGCTTTTCTTTTTCTGGCCATATCCTGCCCTTCGTGTCTTCACTGAGCTTCCTGCTCTGACATGTTTGAAATAAAATGCTTATTTGGGGAGGCTTCTTTGCTTTTGTCAGGCACAATTTATTACCTTTTCTGTTTTCTGCATTGGACACAGTTTCAACTTCTTCCTTTTAACAACCTTCCTCATCCCACTGTTTTACTGTGACCTTTTCTTTCTGCTCTTTCTCAGGGCTTTTATTTTAATAGGTGTCATACATTCTCTCTGAATCTCAACACAGTGGCCTTAAATTGTTCCCGCAGTGCTTGCAAATAATCTATTTGCAAAGGTTTAACTCCTTTAGCTGTCCCTTTTGTCCTCTTTTCAAACTCCCCCCCTTTTTTATCTAGCTCTCTTATCACAATTAAGCACAGAAATAGTGGCCTTTCCGTGTGGCTTGAGCCCATAACTGCTCTTTCCTCACTGCAAACACAGAAAAACTGTGCAGCAGTAATTTATCAGTGCTGACTTTCTAAGGCATAAATATTCATCTAATAATGGCTGAAATTTTAAATAAAGAGGGCATATCACTGGCACAGGTTGCCCAAGGAGGCTGTGGATGCCCCATCCCTGCAGGCATTCAAGGCCAGGCTGGATGTGGCTCTGGGCAGCCTGGGCTGCTGGTTGGCGACCTGCACACAGCAGGGGGTTGGAACTGGATGAGCACTGTGGGCCTTTTCAGCCCGAGCCATTCTATGATTCTGTGGTACTCGCATTCTGTTGCTCTTTGTGATGCTCTGATTTTTCTTTATAGGCTGGTCACCCTTTTCAGCAGCGCTGCGCCCAATCAGCCTACTCAAATAGCAAGCAGAAATTGGAGGCCCCAGTGTTTCTTCTCTTTTTGGACTGTGTATGGCAAATCCTTCATCAATTTCCTTGCTCTTTTGAATTCAATGAACACTTCCTTGTTACACTCTTTGAGCACGCCTATGCTTCACAATTTGGGACTTTCCTGGGAAACAATGAAAACGAAAGGTTGGTGAGATTGCTTGCTCTGAACCCCTTAAATATCAGGTGGTGTCTGGTACAAATGCTGCCTCATGAGGTTTAGCAACATGCTAGTTTTTGGCAGGGGTCACACTGGACCTTCTCAATACCATTTAACTTGTTAGCACAGTATCTTTGCAGTGATGCAGCCTTGTCTATGGTAAGTTCTGTAAGCCCCAGGCTTTCTTTACTCTGCATGAGCAAGACCTTTTCCTCCGTTATCCTGGCCAATAGGTGGATAATCTGTGCACTACATCATCTGTTGAAGAAACTTTCTCTGACCTATGTGTGATGCCCAAGGAGGCTGTGGATGCCCCATCCCTGCAGGCATTCAAGGCCAGGCTGGATGTGGCTCTGGGCAGCCTGGGCTGCTGGTTGGTGACCTGCACACAGCAGGGGCTTGGAACTGGATGAGCACTGTGGGCCTTTGCAACCCACTCTGAAGGAATGGACAGGTGTTGGAATGGCTGCACAGGGCGGTGATGGATCGTCATCCCTGGAGGTGCTCAAGAATTGTGCAGATGTTGTATTGAGGGACGTGGTTTAGTGGGGAAATGCTGGTGGTAGGTGGATGGTTGGAATGGATGATCTTGGAGGTCTGTCCCAAACTTGGTAATTCTGTGGTTCTATTCTATGGTATTTTAATGGGGTCTTCCTACTTCAACATCCATGGTCCTACAATTGCACTGCAGTCACAGTGTCGATTTGGGCTGCCATGCCTTTCATCCATGCCAACACTAATTCACTTCTGGGCATAATTGACTTCCAGTCATGGTCTGAGCATAGTTTCTGAAATCTCTGTGTCAGACCCCAACTCCAGCAAGAGCGAGTCACGTCTCCCCACTGCACACCATCACACCCAAAGCACACAACAGGTAATGCACCATCAAGATGATGTTGTACAATGTGTGATGCTAACGTGGGTTACTATTTAAGATGTTTATTAATGACCTTCCTTTCAAGAGACTGGTTGATCTTTTGTTCCCATCAGCTCTTGGCTTGCCCTCAGAGGGACCCATTGAGAGCCTCCTGGATGCTATTTGCAGAGGGGCATTTTGTTGCCCTTTTGGGAAGACAAGCATCACTCCCATACCACAGAGGCAGCACTTTGGTGGCCAAAACATTGCAATTACCATCCAGTGTCCCTTGGTCTCTGCTCCTTGCTTTTTTCTCCTGAGGACACATCAGTAACATCTACAGGGCAGTAATACTGGGGAGAGCTCTCCTTCTCCTAACAGTGGAAATTTGGAATCAGTTATTGGTATCAGGAACTTTCTTTGGCTGCAGAGTGCATTTTGAAGGCTGGAGATGCAGCAGAGCTAGAGACACTTCTTCAAAAACCCATTTTGCAGCTCATTCACTTTTACAGGGCTTTTTGCTTTCTTCATGTTATTATATTTTTCTCGGGGAATAATGGCAAAGAAACAGAGAAGGGTTCATTGCTGTTGTGGTTTGGGGTTTCCTCTTGCATGTTGTAATATTCGGTCATTTCAGCCCTGTATGGCTGTGTCATCTCAATGTCAGCACACGGTTCTTTCAGGCTTTTCCCTTTGTTTTCAGAACCTGTTGTCTGGGGCCAAGGGAAGCTCGGCAAACCACTGCTCCTTACTGGCTGCCAGGTGAGCAGGATGGGAGCAGCTCACAATGGCACACCGTGCACCAGTGCTGCAGCCTTTTGCTGTGTATGAAGGGCCCCATTGCTGATAACTTGTTCTACTTTCTGGAGGATTGGACAGCACTGTTGTCTGTCCCACGGGGCAGTCAGGAGTTGATCCTTTTTTGCACAAAGCATCTCACCCTCTGATACTGCTCCTTAGGCCCCTCTGGATGCAGAACCTGCAGCAGGTTTATTGTGAGATAGAGGGGTGGGGATGGGGGCACTGAAGAGCTATGCAGCTTTTCTCCTGTTGTTGGTGATCCCCGAGGGGCCACAGGATACTTGGCCTCTGGTGATGGATATGGACATGCAGCTGTGGCCCGTGGGCACTTGGTCATGGATTGCATTGATGAGTCCCCTGCTTTGTCCTGTGCCAGAGGCAGCTGCAGGATGTGAAACCTTGGTGCCTGCACTGGGTGAGGATGCTCTAGAGACAGCCCAGCAGTGGGATTTTGGGGGTGCAGAGATGGCTGTTCACCCCAGCCTCTGCCCCTTTGATGGGACTGAGATCCTTGGGCCAAGGGCTGAGTGGGACTGAAGGGGCCCTGGGAGCTGTTGTGTCTTCTCTAACTAAATTGTGATGGAGGAAAATGCAATAGCAGGCAATCCATTCAACTACTCCACGCTCTGCTTCAAAGCAGGGCTCCCAAAACCTCTTCCCACCCAATGTGTCATTTTGCAGTCCCACCTCAGCTACCTGAGGTGTGTTATGCAGGGATGCTGCAGAGCCCCTCCTGGTGCACCTATCCAGAGGTGCATGAACCACACAGCACACAGAAATCACATCAACTCGTATTTATTTCCAAGCAAAAAAACACCATCTTGTCACTCAACGAACACAGTGCTGGGAGCTCCTCTGCCAGAGCCTCTCCTGCTCCACTGCTGGATCTGCTGGCCATCATTTTCCCTTTTTGGGAGGGGGAAGGCAGCAGTACATCTTCTTGCAGGACTGGTGGAACGTCCACTCATCCTTTTTGTTGCATGCGGAGGCGCAGTACCCTTTGCAGGTGCCCTTGTGCTGCCCATAGCCTGTGGTGGGAGAGATGGAGACAGGAGATAACACGCAGGAGAGCAGAGCCCAAAAGTCAGGAGTTATCATCTCCTTGCTGGCTCATAACACTGTGCTCATGTAGGGTAAGAAGAGTGATTTCTTTCCCCGTTGACCCTCCTGGACACTGAGCACTCAGCTCTACGCTGGTCTGAAGCAGAAGGGAGCAGAGGGTAGAAAGGAGGTGAGCTGCAGTGCCAGCACCATCACCTTCTGCCCAACTGCAAACTGGAGGGGAAAGACAGGAGGCACAGGGTGCTGCGCTCAGAGGATGGAAGGGAAAGGAAGGGCTGAGGCTATAGCATGGAAAGGAGAAGATCAGGAGGTGCTTCCAGTACATCCCTCGTGACTACATGCCAGTAAAACTCAGGGACCCAAGGGAAGCATTTGGGGGTGGTTCTGCTGGAGGCTGTGCACCCACCCGCACCCTCAGAGCCTGGGGACAGTATTGCTGGCTTACCTGGAGTGGCCAAGGAAAAGAGAAGGAGCACAGCAAAGAGCACGCAGAGCAGCTTCATGTCTGGAGGAGAGCGGAGATCTCAGCACACTCAGAGCAAAGCAGGTCTGGCACGGCTACAGTGGGCAGCTCTGGAGACCCTGGGTTTTATAGAGGGATTCCTGATATGAGCAGCATGGCAGGAGGAGGAACGCAACCAAAGCCATCTCCAAAGAGGCAGTGTTTGCTTTCTGGTGTGTGCAATGTCACCCCGACCTGCTGCACCCACTGCCAAAGGTGCCTGGCGCCTGGGGCCATGCTCCAGTGGGCTTCACCTCCCAGCCCCAGCCTGGACATGTGGGTGTGATGCCCCTCCTCCAGATGCACCCGTGGGCACCCAGCACCCTGCTCTGTAAGGCTGGGGTGTCTGATCTGTGGATATTAGGAAACATTTCTTCTCCTACAGAGCGGTGATGCAGTGGCACAGCTGCCCAGGGAGGTGGTGGGGTCACCGTCCCTGGTGGGGTTCAATGTGGGGCTGTGGCACTGAGGGATGATGGTCAGTGGGCACGGTGGGGGTGGGCTGGGGTTGCACCTGGAGACCTTTTCCAGCTGTAATGATTCTGTGATGCTATGATCACATCCATCACAGAGAATTGTTTTCAGGTTGCATTCATCCCTGCACTGGCAAGGAGGTTCCTCGGGGGTCTTTCCCAACCTAGTGCTCCACAGCAATAGCCTGAGAGATGTTTAGATAGTTTTGTCTGAATGTCTCCCAAAAGGCTGATTAAATGAGATAAGCAGATATCTAAATGAAGCTAAGCAAATGGAATCACACACTGTATCTGGTCAGAAATCTGTTGTGAGTCCAGCACTATACTGCCTAAGGATTGTTGTGGTCATCTATAGAATCTATTGAATATATTCATAGATAAGAAGTTGAAAGGGACTTCAAAGCATTAAAGGACAGAATTAGCAATCCCATGGATCTTTTTGTGCCTAAGAAATAAAACAAATACAGGGAAAGCTACCTTCTCTGTTCAAACAAGAGCAATTAGCTGGAGAATGCAAAACAAGGAACCTACAAAAAATGTATATATATCAGATCGCAGTGGGTCATAGGCAGAAACAAAACAAAGGAGCAATGTCATGGTGTTGGGAGGACAGAACCAACTGTCCCACAAGGATAAACAACAGGAGCTGGGTTTGTAAAAGGCATCCAGCCAATCCACGTGCTGTAGTTCATTTCAGCAGGATAAGAGCTGAAGGCTGTTGAGAAAATGGCAGGAGGTTGAGTAGATAGGGCCTGTAAGAGAAGACTGAAGCCAATAGAAAGGTGAAGGCCAGGCTGGACAGGGCTCTGAGCACTGATAGAGCTGTGGGTATCCCTGTTCAGTGCAGGGAGTGGGAGAGATGGCCTTGAAGGGTCTCTTCCAACTCACACAATTCCTCAATTCTACAGTTCTATGACAAGTGCATGGGAAAGAGGGCAGGAACGTGTGTTTTCAATCAATAAAACTCTCCAGCCTGCAGTAACATGAAATCTGGGGACTTCTTCAAGGAGGATTTATATCTAACTTTTGAGTTTGCATTGAACTTTGTGAGTTTTTTAATTGTTTCATACGCTCGGTGTGAAAGAGGGCTTTTTTGGGGTAATTTCCTAATAAATGCATGCTTTACCATTACATCCTACCCAGCTTTTGAGTCATAAAATACTGGAGAACTGGTTGGTTTGTGGGGCAGGGATAATGAATAAAATGCCTGCAAATAGCAAGCTCTCCCATGCGCTGGGTAAAGGAGTTAGCCCCAGTGCTCATCAGTGGGTCGAGGAGCAACAGAAGGGGTTACGTGGAATAGGAGGTTTGCCATAGTAGAGCTGTGTTGGTTCCTGTGACACTGGGGATGGACACACAGGCCCCAGGTCCTTCCCAAGCCAAGGCTGCTCACAGCAAGTCCTCTCTCACTGCAGCCAGCCTCTCATGGTGATGCGTCCAAACAATAGGGAGAGTTATCAGTACATCGTGGCCATGGCTCAGCTCTGCTGCATCTCTGCCAGAGGCTGAGAAAGGCCCAAGCCCTGTGATATCAATCTCATTCTTCCCACAGATGTCCATCAGGTCCCTCTGACCCATCCCTGGAGGCATTCAAGGCCAGGCTGGATGTGGCTCTGGGCAGCCTGGGCGACCCTGCAATAGTAGGGGGTTGAAACCTAGGATCACGGTCCTTTTCAACCCAGGCCGTTCTTTGATTCTACGATTCTGTGACACGTCGATCCCCCCAGTCCTGCTGCTGACAGTCCCTATTTCCTCGTGCTCTCTTCGGAGGCAGCGTGTTGAAATGGTGCCCTGATATTGAGCAACTGGACCCCGGGGAAGGAGGAGGCTGCCAGCACACCTGGATGCATGCGGGAAGTTCTGGTGCTCGTTCCACAGCTGTGCGCCCGGCCACAAACAGCACAATCTTGGATGGATTCCCATGCCTCCCTAGCATCCTCCGCTCGGCAGGGGAACGCTCTATAAATACTGGCAGCCACAGCTTCACTCCATACCACCTCTTCCCGTTGAGACCTCTGCAGCTCCTCTCTCTTCAGCCTCGCTCAGACCCCAGCTCGCCTCCAGCCATGAGGTTCCTCTACCTCATCTTCTCCGTCTTCCTGCTGATCTCCCTGGCCACCCCAGGTAAGAGGGCAAATGGGGCAAGATGAGCTGATACAAACTGGGATTCGTTCATCTGAAGTGATTTAAACTCTCAAAAATATACATATCACCATGGGAGGTGATTGCTATCACCGGGCCAGGTACATCAGCAATGGGGCTGTGAAATAAGGACTAGCTCAGGCAGATTTGAGTGAGAATAACTTCAGTATTCAGTCTGGGAGTGAGCCCAGGACAGACCATTTCTCAGTAAGTGTACAGATGTGGATAAACCTCTTGGGAGCTATGAGAGGTTCATGGTACCAGAGAATACTCATTCAAATTGATTTCTGTATCAAGGAGCAGTCCTGTGCATATCTGATTTACTGATGTGGCACAGCTGTAGTTGTTTATGATTCTTTCTGTGACTTTGGTCCTTCTACAGAAGGCAAAAAGTGACTTTGGGCTAAGATTCCCCAGCGAGGCCTTAGGAGCCCCATTCAGATTTCACTCCTCATCCACATCTGCACCATCAGCTGGCCCTGTAGTCACCAGCAGCAGGGAGAGGGAGCTGCAGTTTGTTTCTTAAGCTTGTGTTCTTCAAGTTTCCTTCCAACTTCTCTGCTTGGGCAGTCATCCCTCTGAGCAGTGCCTGTGCCTGGAGGTGGCACTGGAGGCAGCACCTTGAGCCCCAAACACCCTGTGCTTCCCCTCGCAGGCTATGGGCAGGTCCTGAAGTACTGCCCGAAGATCGGCTACTGCTCCAGCAAGTGCTCCAAGGCAGAGGTCTGGGCCCGCTCCTCCGACTGCAAGGTGCACTGCTGCCTGCCTGCCAGCTGGAAGTGGAAATAAGGGCTGAGGAGGAGCCCCTGGGGGAGAGGAGGCGCTGCGGTGGCTTTGGGAGCAGCTTCTCCATGCTCTGAGCCACGTGTCATCCCCTCTGCTCAATAAAGAGAAAGAGAACAAAAAGATTCCTCTGTGTGTGCTGTGATTGCATGTGTCCCCGTGATTCCACACAGAGCGTTAGAAGGGTATTCCAAACTCAGCCCAAATGATAGTCATGTATGATATGACAGTCAAACTCAACCCAGCCATAGTCACTGGGAATAGTCAGCCAATGGTTTGGAGAGTGTGTGGTTTAGCTCTCTCTAAATAAAAATCTTCTGGTCTGTGAGAAGAATGACTCTCTCAGTTCCACAGACTGCGTTGAGCAGATGTCTGTCATCTGTCAAAGGACTGTAGACACCCAGAGCATCAAGATTCAAGTGTACTCATTTCAAAATCAATCCTACTCAGAATGAATAGCAAATGCTCCTGTAAGTCCTGCTCCCCAGGGCAGATAAACCCAACCTGCTCCCAGGCAGTGCTGGAGGGAATGGTACAAGGCAGTGCCAGCATTGTTCGGTTTGAAAGGTTCAGTCCCTGCCAGGGAACACAGCTTACAGCGACTGCTCGGGTTCAGTTGCTTCTTGGGGTGGAGGTGCTGTGGCTGCTATTTCTTTGCTTCTCTGCAAGAAGAAAGAAGGGAGCTTATAAGCAGGAGGAGGACTGACAGTTTACACTGCTATCATTATTAGTAATAGGAGAAGGGGGGAATAGCTTTAAACTGAAAGAGGAGAGATTTAGGTGAGATGTTAGGAAGAAATCCTTTGCTCAGAGGGCGGTGATGCCCTGGCACTGCTGCCCAGAGCTGTGGGTGCCCCATCCCTGGAGGTGCCCAAGGCCATGGATGGGCCCTGGGCAGCCTGAGCTGGAGGCGCCCAGCCCACAGCTGGGGTTGGAGCTGGATGGGCTTTAAGGTCCCTTCCAACCCAAGCCATCCTATGAAGTGACATGTAAATCACAAGCTGATGTAGATGTAAATGCTAGGATTTCTTTTCACTTTATAGTGATAGAGATTCTAAGTAAGCAATAGAAGCAATGCTTTTGATCATCTCTGCACTTATTTCTTTGCTATATTCTACTCACTTATGTTTAAAACCCAACATTCAGAGGGTTTAGGAGAATAAGAAACTAGGACTGACTTGCTGATTAATTTATCTGCAGAGTGTGGCTTCCATATCCCTTGGACATACTGATGAGTAGGAGGCACCTGGGGAATGGTGCTGGCTATCTGCATTCAGGCAAGTGAATTAAGCCACAGCTGATTAGCTTAGACTAGTGATCTTGCTTTCAGATAGAATCATAGAGTGGCTTGGGTTGGAAGGAAACGTACAGATCATGCAGTTCCAACTCTGTGCCGTGGGCAGGGACTCAGTATATGAGAGCCAAACACTGTTTGACAGTAAAGAAGTGGGAGTGGTTGGAGTGTTAGCTAAATTAGAGATACACAGAGATCTTCTGCAGGAAAGTTATTTCAGCTTTATAACACCTTTCTTATCCACTGCCACGCTACTCTGCATCCAAGTAGAGGATCTATGTCCTGACATACTGTTGAGAATGCATATGGTGGCATTGGCCCATGGATTACCAGTCCTCCTCCAGAAGGGCACTCCTTGTCATTCTGACACTCTCCATCACAGCCAAGCCACGGCCCCACACCCAGGGGCTGACTGTGCCAGCACTGCTCTGAAGAGCCTCACAGAACCAGTGACAAATGGGTGCAGAGTGGGTGCCTCATTGTCAGATGGCCACTGGGTTGGAGTGACATAATATCCCACTATGCAGCAAACAATATGTCCTTGGACAACAGCAGAGTCACGCTCCTCCTTAACACTATCCTTTCTGTCAAGGAATGTGTATAAATATCAGCATTTCCAGCCTTATTTCTAGAAACGGATTCAGGCTCTCTCTGCAAGGCTGCATCCCAGTCCTGCTGTGGTCCTGGTGGCTGTCCAGTCATGAAGATCATCTACGTTGTGTTTGTTGTTTTTCTAATGGCCCTGATGGCCACCCCAGGTAAGGCGACAATATAAATGTATAAATGAATAAACCATAGAGGAACAAAGGCAAAAAAAACCCCAAAACCTCCAGACTTTTCCAGGAAAGCAGGTGTGGGTAGGGATATTCTGTAGAGATTTTCTTGACCAGGGTCCATTCCTAAATATCAATTTGGAGGTGGATGTTTATGGAGATTGTTTTCTGTGCGGAGGTGGAGTTTCTGTTCCAAGAGACCACGATGAGACAACAGATGCAGACTTAACCCTCTTCCTTTCTTTTCTACAGGAAAAAGCCAGTCAAAAAAGTGCTGCGGTAGGTGTTGTTCCAGGATGTGCACTAAAAGAGAGAAGGAGGAGCATACTGAAGACTGTAGGAGCCCATATTGTTGCCTGACACACAGGAAAAAGAAGTAGAGCACAGACTTTTGGTGATGGGACAAAGAGGGAAACGGTGATGTTTGCAGTAATTCCTTCTCGTTTCATGGCAATGAAGATTGGTCCTCTCATTAAAAAGAGCAGCTCTTACTCTGAAGCATGTTATGCTGTTTATTGTCTTCCAAAAACTCGTGTGCAGGGCATCAGGATAGATTGGGTAAGTCCTATGAGATAAATCCATGTTTGTAAGTGGAGATATGGTCAAACACAGGAACTGCATTTTCCCATATCAGCCCCATCACGACAGGAGTCATACTTGAGCTCCTCAGCAGTCTGTTCATGTGAGGTTGTGCTGAAAGCTCTGGTGTCCAGGCTTATAGGTGGCCCATAAGCCATCTTTGGCTTGTAGGACCAAAGACTGCTACATAAGTTTCTCTTCTTCTGGCCTAGACAATCTGAATCAACAGCTGAGACACGATCCTATGAAGGTGACAGTTTCTGTTCCCAAAGAACTTTCCAATTTCTTCAGAAAATGTCTTCAATATGTAAGAAAGCTTATGGGCTTCTGAGATTTTGTAGCTCCAACTCTCACACCTTTGCATGGCCAATACATTGGAAACCAACTCTGCAAAAGATCTGTATCCCATGATGCTTCCTCCCATTCTTCCTCCACTATTTGTCAATAGAGATAACAAGAGTCTTATGAAGGGCTATTAACAACTGAACAAACTGCTGTTCCAGTACAGCAGCAAATTCCTGTTAAAGCCTTTGTTTTGGACTGCAGTAGAGCCTTGATCCTGTACCCTCTGTACAGATGAGCGAAGCTCTCACCCATTAAGTGGTACAAGAACAGGACTGGAATGAGGGTATGGAATAGCTAGTACCACATTGTGAAATGCCCTGTGCTGTGCTGGGGAATTGAGCAAGAGAAGAGAGATACAATCTGCCACATCTCAGACAGCAGACTGAACCCAGTCAGGGATGGGGAAGTGTGAAAATGGTGCTTCACCTTCTGTATCTACACACTGCCACCTCAATGCAGTGTTGTCCCTGAATGGACTTCACTTTCTCTCATCAGCAGTCTTGTGTCATTAGCCCCCGTGTTCTCCAGATTAGGGTGTCCCTCTTTGCATGAAGGAGGAAACAGCTCATGGCATTCTTGCTGAATCAAAAGGAAACTCTTCCCAAGAAGACAGTGTGGGGAACTTCCTTGCCAGCTGCTCATCTTTGGCCAAGGCAGTAACAATGCTAGCATATCATCATTTCTTTTTTGCCTTCATTTCTTCTTTGTCTGCATTCCTGTGGCAGTGGTGATCACTTTGAGGAAGGGAGGAATATCGCTCAGGATGCTGGGAGTGGGAATCAGGCCTGCTGCATGCACCCAGCTTGCTGGTGCTTGCTTCCAGCATGCCAAAATGTACAGCAGACAGTGATAATCTTTTAGCAACCATGGAGACATCCTGGGTCAACAAAGCCTATTGTAGATCTAACTTGGGTGCAGGTGTTAGCAATGCTCTTCCTCTTTGTCTGAGATGCATGAAGTCAGAAATACCCAAAGATGCTTACAAAGGCAATTTGCAAACAATTTCCAGCTTGGCCAGTGTTGGTGCAAAGCATCCCAGCAGCCTTCATCACGTCCTGACCACCAGCAGGCCATGTGTGAGGCCAACCACAGCCACTGCTAGCTCCTCAGGCTTTCATGTTGATCTTTGCTGCGGCTATAGCACCTATTTGCCTGGGAGAACTTAGGAACAATCTCTTGCAAGAAGTTATTTGGTTCAGGTTGGATATTAGGAACAACTTCTTGTCTGAAAGCACTGACACAGGCTGCTCAGGGAGGTGGTGGACTCACTGTCCCTGGAGGTGTTAAAAAACCTTGGGGATGTGGCACTGAGGGACGTCAGCGGGCAGCATGGGTGGTAGGTGGATGGTTGGACTCGGTGATTTCAGAGATCCTTTCCAACCTAACTATTTTAGGATTTGGGATGTAGAATGGGAAAGAGGCCCCAGCAGCTGAGCTGCCTTGTTTCTCTAAGACTGGTAAACTCACAGAAATGGAGTTGGGGAAATTCGGCGGAAGATTTTGTATTTACTTTCTATTTGGGTCATTCAGTAGATTTCCATAGGCTGCAAATGTTATCTTCATCATCAGAGGGTGGTGGGCATGGCATAGGGCTCCCAGGGCTCCCAGGGCCTGAGGTGCCAGAGCTCAGGAAGCATTGGGATGCTGCTCTGAGCCATAGGGTTTGGGTTTGGGTGGTGCTGTATGGGGACAGGGGTTGTCTCCGTGATCCATGTGGGTCCCTTCCAACTCTGGATATCCTATGATTCTATGAAATGTTGCAGCAGCAACCTTAGATGCTGGGTCTGCAAGCTCAGAGGAACTTGGATCACACACAACCAAACCCAAACTCTTCTCCCAGGAGGAGGCAGGAGTGATAACTCCTCACAAGCAGATTCCCAGACTAGCAAAACACCAAGAGCAGGGCCAGAGACGTGGATTTAACAGCCCTCTGCAGCTTTTGGGCTCTGTGTCCCATGGGCTGTGGCAGCTGCAGTGTCGGAGTCAAGGTAGGACACGTACCTAAAGCTCGGAGTCCAGCCAGCTGGCGAGGAGGAAGATTTGGGGAAGGCTGCCATCTTTTGGATGACTGCAAAATAACGGAGCCTGCTCAGGAAACGCTGCTCACGATCCCGAGTTGATGCCCCAGCCTTCTTTTTGGAGGTACTGATGTGGGCGATTGAAGATGTTCTTGCTCTTCTCTTGCCTCCCACAGACTGATCCAGAGCTTTATTTTAGGGCAAATAGGATATGACCCGAAAAAGATACGGGGCTCCCTATGCTTGCAGCTAGGTGGTCTCACTGCCTCCCTTCACTCTTCCACCAAAATCTTCCAGGAGGCTGCAATTGCTGCACCGTCTCTCAGCCCTTGGTATGGAAGCTGTGACACCAGTCACCTTGGTTCTACACTCCTCTGATAAGTTGCCCCCTGGGTCCTTCCCATCACTCTCTCTCATCAAAAATCCTTACAAAGTCCCAGCTGCTCCACAGCCTCAAATGCGTCAGAGCACCTGCCCTCCTGGTGGCCCACTTTCCTGCAGATTAAACATTTGTCTAATGGCCATAAGCTGCTTAAATATGTCTTGGGCAAAGCCCCTTATGAACTCTCCCAGAACGAATGGATCCCTGCTGGGACCACTGCCATGCCCCCACGCTGATGTGTTTCTTAGGGATTGTGTCATGTTTGCTCTCCCTTTTGTGCATCCAGTCTGCTTATCTCCTTTCCATGGGCAGGAAGGAGGGAAGGATTTGCTGCATCGTGGACAAGGGAGATGACCTGCAAGGTGTCATGCCCATATGGCCAGACATCCCTTTCCCATCTTTCCCTGTCTCTTCTGTGTATCATATCATAGAATGACAGAATCATAAAATCATAGAATCACAGAGGCATAGAATCACAGAATCACAGAATGGTTGGATTGGAAGGGACCTCAAGCATCATGAAGCTCCAACCCCCCACCACAGCAGGGCCACCAACCTCCACATTTCATAGCAGCCCAGGCTGCCCAGGGCCCCATCCAACCTGGCCTTGAACACCTCCAGGGATGGACGGGGCATCCACAGCCTCTCTGGGCAGCTGTTCCAGCACCTCACCACTCTCATAGCAAAGAATTTCCCCATGATAACCAACCTAAATATTCTTCCTTCAACTTAAAGCCATTTCCCCTTGTCCTGCTGTTATCTATTATTTCAAAGAGTTGAAGAGTATATCTCAATGTAAGCATCTTTCTCTGATCCCACATTGCCTTCATCTAGTAAACTAACACCCAAATGTTTTGCCCTGTCAATGCATGAGTGTACTTCATATTTTTTTTTGCTCAGATTCTTGGGCAAAGAAATATCTGACAAATCACACAACATATCTGACAAAATATCCATTGCTTCCAAGATTTTACACCTCCACAAGTTTGGCAGCTCTACATCTCCATTGCTTGACCTCTCCTGCCATCTCAGACCAAGCCAAGATCTTCAGCCCAGCCTCTCAACAGCATCAAATGCAAATAAAATGAGAGTGCCCCCATCCCAAATCCTTAAAGCAGTTAGTTTGGCAGAATCAAGCTGACAGATGCTAGGAATGTCTAGCCAAGCCAGTAAGTGTTGGGATTTTTTACTAAACTTGTTAGCTTGATGACTTTAACCTGTTTCCCAAACATTGTCCCCATTTGCATGACATAGACCACTCCCTCTCTTGTGCATCCCTGCTTTTTTATCTACTGTGAAGCCAAATGCTGTCCCTAAGATCTAAACAATGATACACCTCACCATGCTCTGACTATCCAGCAAATTAATAATGGAAAAGATCCAGTGCAGAACCGAGAGCACTGAAAACAAAGCAAGGAATCCAAGTAACAATCCATGCTCTAAAATCAAGGAGGTTCATGCAGGGCTTATGCTATTAGTGCAGAACAACGGGACGTGCATATCATGTGATGCTAAGCTATGGCTCCTAAGCCGTGGCTCCTTGAGGATTAGAAAAGGAGAGTGTGTGCTAGGGGGGAAGGGGTTGGTATGGAGGAACAGGGAATAGCTTAGGATTGTTGGGTTTTAGATATCATGGGGGCTGGTGGCTGTGATCGCCTTTGGGAGAGCGAGGCCTGGTAGGAAGGAAGCAACCATGAGCAGCACAGAAAGGTGAAAATGAGGGTTATGGCAAGGTGATGCTATTGGCAGGAAACGTATTCTGCTTTTCAGCTAGGATGTGAGGCTCCCCCCTCTTCTGCAGGGAGTTCCAGGGGGTTGCACTCTACCAAATAGTAGTGGTGGGGCTCAGCCCCTCAGCTTCCATCACTCATCGCACTGCAAGGGCTGGGCAAGAGCAGGTAAAGCTGGTGGACAAAGCACAGTCACATAAAGAAGAGGTTAAGAAGGCAAGGATGGCCAGCAAACACAGGAGGATACAGTGGAAGGGATTCCAGGGGCCATCACTTGGCAGCAGATAGGGAAACAAGAGTAAGGGAAAGGCAGGAGGCAATGGCATTCGGTGGTGAAATACAGAGAATAAGGAGAGAGAGTTAGAATACTAATATAAGCTAAGCTAAGCTGGATCTGGAACTTTAGACTTAAGACTTAGACCTGATGTGGGAAATAAGAGCAAGGCAGAAGAGAGCAAGGGAAACATAACTCTTTACTAATGCATTGGAGGTGCATTTACAGATGCATTGGAGGTGAAAAATGAGGCCAAAGACCAGAAAAGGGGAGGTCTGGGTAATCAAGGATATGTGATATCTTCACAAACGTCTTAGGACTTTGCACACAGAAGGTTCAGGTAGATGCTTGAGATGGAGAAAAATGGGAGGACGGATGAGCATGACTTGGACTGGCTGCCGTTGGGTTCACAGCTCAGCCTCCATGTCCTGCTTGGAGGGGGCTTTCAGGCCTCCTGACCGTATAGTGGAGACAGATCTCCTTTTGGAGGGCTACATCCAGCCTGCTAAAAACAAAGTAAACCCAAAAAACACGGCCATGCTGCTAACCCTGAGATCATTTGGAGCACGTTTCTGGCCGCATGCATGCTTTTAAATCCTCAGCCTGCAAAACAGGGAGGTCCTTGCAGATGCTCTATGGGGAATGGTTCCTGATTTATGCTAGCTTCTCAGCTTCCCAGAGTGGTCTGGGTCACTGCTTTCTGGCCGTGGCTGAAACTGGCTTTTTAGCACTGTGAATGACTGTCTGTGTCCAGAACTGTTTAATTTCTAGCTATTGATGGCAGCTCGAGGGAATTTAGCTTCAAGTGCAGTCAAGCAGAACAGTGGCTATGAGGCGTTATGACCAGGACAGGAGGTCCTGAAGGGCCAAATATATGGTCAGAAGGACCGTATAGCAAAGGCTTGTGTTGTCCATGTCAGCTCATAAAACATGAGGTAAAACTGTAACTCCAGCAAAGAAAAGAACCCTCCTTCCTGCTGTAAAAGTGAAAAATCTGCAATGGAGTAATTACTCCAGCCCTGACTACCCAGTCAGAAAGCATCAGGCACTTCTGAGCAGCGCTGAGTGAGGGGCTGATGGAGATGGCTGGCATTTCATTCCAGCTTCCTTACACTTGAGCAATGCACTCTAGGGGCTCTTGCTTTACTCACTTTTACGGCTCCTTGCACTCGAGGCCGCGGCAGCATGGGTGTGAAGAGAAGCTAAATGCTTTTCTTTGTGAGACATTGTGCTTATAACCAACATTTTTAACTTCCCCCTGAATAATGGTTCCTCCTGTTGCTTCTGCTACTTTCACTGTGAAATGAAATTGCAGGCCAAATGATGCTCTGGATCATTGAATTTCTTCTCGTCCATGCATTTTCCTTGAAAGATTAGCTGGGTGCACTCCTCATCTTCCATATTCAGGTCTCAGGTGTTGTTGGCTCTTGCGAAGAACTTTCTTCTTGTATATGAATAATAGTTGTGCTCTCTTCCCAGACATACCTGAGATCTTCATCCAGCATGTATTGAGTATATCATAGAGGACATCCACCTCCAATCCAGGGCACTGGAAAAGCCTGAAGAACAGCACAAATGCACTTTTAATGAAGACAGAACTAGATTTTGAGGACTTAATAATGGTAGTGAGGCACTGAGAGAGGTGGTGGGGCTCCATCCCTGCAGGCAGGCAAGGTCTCAGATGAGCTCTGAGCACTGATGGAGCTGTGGGTGTCCCTGTTCAGTGCAGGGAGTGGGACAGATGGCCTTGAAGGGTCTCTTCCAACTCAAATGATTCTATGATTCTACTTACTAATGGAAAAATAAATAATATTTCAATTCTAGCATGCTATGTGCAATGTAAGCCCTGAGTATCACTTGGCAATCAGTGAAGGTAAAGTTCAGCAGAGGTATAGGAAATTAGAAGTCCCACAGTTGTCTATGGCCAATTTATGGACTTCACTGACAGAAAGGTTACTGAGTCACCTGGATAATTGCATGACCATGAACATTTCTAGCTCTGCATGGAAAGATCTTGTAATAAAGGTAATCAAATCTCATGCTTCAAAGCATAAGTGGATCTTCTGCAGCAGCTAGGAAAGAGGTTTTCCAGCCGTGCACCCAGAACTGAGCCATTAGCTTGGAGTGCTGTGGAGGTAACCTCTGAAGCCTCAGGTTTTGGCCATCGCTGGAGGCAGGAAGCAGGATTTGATGAGCCAGTGATCTAACTGGCTATGGCAATTCCTGTGCAAGACCCGGGGAGATCACGAAAGGCGAAGTGTGCGATTAATGTGCTACAGTGAGCCATTTTGCTGCCACATTTGGAGATACACGCAGTTCAGGAGATAGCCTGAACATCAAACGGTAGTCTGAAGCATCAAGAAAGGACCAGAGGGCACATATGCAATGGAGTCTGAAATATCCTTGGAGACTGCAGGTGGCACTTGGCCCAGTTCAAGAATGAGGATGGTGGTTGGATGAGCTCCTCAGTGAAAAGCTGTATCACTGAAAATCCCTCCTAGGACAAGCCATTGGGATTCACGTGAATGAAGAAACACAACACCATGGTGGGAATCATGCTGGGAGTCAAAAACCAGGGAGCCAAAAAGTGTATTTCTGGAGCTCGCTCTTGTAGCTTTGAAGACCTATTGTAACTAAAATCCTCTAACATTTCCATTGTATGTGAGGGAAAAGGAAAATAAAGTGATAGGGCAATAGGAAAACTCTTTGGCATCTCAGTGTCAACAAGGCACTGCAGAGCTGGGAAGTTTGGAGATAAGAAGACGGCATAGGCAAGGAGCATCTCGGAGAAAATGACATTATGCAGCCATGTGAAGGACATCCAGACCAAAACACCCACTGTGTCAGGTTCAGGGGATGCTCAATTAGTGCTCTTCAAACCTAAAAGTCGGAGATTGCAGGATCAAAGCTCAGTATCAGGAGGCTGCTAAAGCCTATAACTCCTGTGGGTCAGGAGACACTGGAGCAGAAATGGATGTTTCCCGTAAAGCCGACAGCTGTGAAATATTCTACTGAAAACCACGGCCAGGAAACTACTCCCATCTGATACACAGTAATTTTGCACAGTGGCGAAGGTTTTCACACATAGCAGTAACGAGTGATTTTGGAAGGCAAATAGCTGAAAGAGCAGTTGCACCTGAAAATGGAGGTATCACCTCCGGTCATGATTGCAGCTCCCTGACGTAGCAGGGTCAACAGGATGCAGGCATGGGATTTCCATTGGGAGACCGACTGCCAGACTGTTACATTGCCTTCACACTGCTGAATGCTCTCAGATTCACATTTTGCCAAGCACTGGGTTAATGTATACATGGCTGTAGAGAAAATAAGTTTTAAGCATGCAGTGCTGGCAGGCAGTTTTGATATTCACCAATGTTTTGTGCTCCTAGGGCCCATACAGCCTATTCAGCCCAATAACCTACCCTTAGTGCTAGTTTATTTGCTGACATATCAAAGCCCCACTGAAAGAAAAAGGGATGGGACCTGGAAAATGGTTGGGAAACCACAGATTATTCAATAATGATTTCTGAATGATGAGTATCAAAGTGAACTTGATAAAGGAAGCTTTAGAAAGATCCATCTTATTCCAGTGGGAGAGAAGGGAAGATCTTGAGAACATCAAGTCTCAAGACCTTGCACTCCTCACTGGGCAGCCTGATCTGGTGATTTAGTGGCTGGCAACTGTGTCCACATCATGGGGTTGGAACTGGATGACCTCTGAGGTCCCTTCTACGATTTGAGAGGTTGGTCCACGGCAGACACCAGGAATGAGCTGGGTGGGAGAGCATGCGACCTCCATTTCCCAGTGTTGATGCCCCAAGGGGAGCGTGTGACAGAGTTTTCACACTCAGCTTCTGAGATCCAAGCTCTAGTTCACATGTTTTGAATGGAAAAACCAGAGGCAATGCAGCCTCTATCCTCCATCAATACAAATCCAGAGGGTGGAAGCCCAGAGGCCAACGCACAGCCTGAATGAATGAACAACAGGGATGGATTGTGGGCACCCTGGGATTGAATGCACTGAGATCTCTCCTGAAGTGTTACTCACAATCCCCAAGAGAAACAAGGGGCAATGGATGGAATTTGCTCTGCGTGCGAGTCCCAGATGTGCCATGACACCGCCACAGTTCCCAAGCAGCAAGATTTTGCTTTCCCACAGCCCAGCTGCCATTTTGCACCAAGACCTCCTGGCAGCACAGGAGCTTGCTCGTGCGAGTGGAACCTGTGGCTTCTCTTTGCAATATTAATTAATGAGGAGCTAGCACAAGAGGCACGCTGATCTTTCCAGTACCTTGCAAAGCAGTGAGGGGTGGTTATCTATATCGTGATGCCCTTCATCACGAAGGAAGCACTTACTCTAACAGAGCTTTCTTGTTGGGATACTCTGACCTGTCTCAAGCAGCACAACTCTTACTGTTCGGATCTATGATTTAAGTCTCTCTTTATATCTAAGAGGAATAGGAATTCTTGCTTCTCTTTAAGGGAAATACCCAAGGGGCTGAGAAGTGTCTAGGCAAGGCTGCGCTGGACTAAGAAGGAAATAAAGAACTTTTTGGGTCAAGGTAGGTGTCACTCAACAGGGCCTGTTTGGCTGTCCATTCCTGGATGGTTGCGCCATTGGATTTATTGCAAGCACAGTGATCTGTAAGATTTAGATCAAGAGTTATTGTTTGCTGCTGTTTCAGCTTCTTTTTTTTTTTTTTTTTCCATTCTGCCCTAAAAATGCCAGAGCTTGTTATCCTCTTAGAGATTCAACCTGAGCATTTGTGCTGCAGAATCCCCCGTGCCCCTTTCTATCAGCCTAGCAAGCAGATAACTGAATTCCTCACTCTTCTCTTTGATGGGTCCTTTCTCTCCTCCTGCTTTGCTTGACATCCTCAGCTTTCCTTCTGTATTGCACTGAGCAGAGCAGGAGGCTGGTTTTCCCAAGGGGATGAAGCAAGAAGCACTTCATGGGAGTCGCTCACATTGTCCAAAGACCAAGCACAACCTTTGTGGCTCTCACACTCAGGCAACCCAAGAAACAAGACCCAAAGTGTCACCCCAACCAAAGCATTCAGTGATGCTGGGGGCCGGCTCTACCTCTGAGCATGGCTTTGCTAGTCTGCATTCTTCTTGCCTAGCTTCAGCCATAGAGTAGACTTCTTGTGCATTGCTCTGCACTCACCACAGTCAGCAGAAAGAGGACAGACACCTCCAGAGCCAGTTTTTCTCCTCACAAGGTGTATGTCTACACCTGGGAGAAGAACTGCTTTCTAGATGTGCTGGCATCCTCCATAAGTCCTACGGAAGGATTCTGAAGGACCAGCTTAAACACATCATCTAGCTTTCAGATAGCTAAAACAAGGTGAAGCAGAATCCCATGCCTAGCTTAGTATTTAGGAACTATGTGGGAAGAACGAATGATACAAGAGCCTTTATGCTTTTCCCATTGCTTTATTAAGGAATCTTCACGCTTATTTATTTCTTCCTTCCAGTCTCTTTAAATGCCACTGAAGCTGCTGTCATTGTAAATCACAGTCATCAGAACTGCCTTTCAAAACAGAACTTCTAACTAAGAAGAAAAGATGTCAATGTGAAGCAAACACCAGTGGACTGTATATTGCAGAGACGTGGGGTCTGCTCCAACCTCATCTCACAGCAAGTCAAAGTGAAGAACTTGCAGCATGCATCCTACTGGGATAATTCCACACTGAGAGCAGGTGAACTTGTTCAAACCAAGAATTCACATAATATTTTCTCATATGATCCTTATCCCTGCTAATTTCTCACTTTCTGGCCGTGTTCAAGCCAGTGAATTCCTTGAATCTGTTGCCCTTTGCTTGTAATAGGCTCTTCTTGCTAGATCTCATTCTGAAAGAGGTGGTGAAATTGGCTTCTACTCACCCTTCTCAGGTCCTCCAGGACTTTGCAGTCTGTGCTGCACTGCTGGTTTTCTGTGTCCTTATCTTCTCTCTCACTCCCAGTGACTCCTTCATCTCTGGGCCAATTTCTGCTTGACCTAGATGTCCTATTAATGTCTTCTCCTTGTAAAGGCTGCAGATGAGAGGCAATCTGAAGGGTCCCTGCTGGTTGCTCTGTGTGGCCACTACACAATACAGCCAATTCTGTGTATGAGCTTGCCTGCTGCACTGCCCCTCTGCCATGCTGCTCTTTTACTACTAGGCAGCGTTTTCCAATGGAGGGGTGATCACAGAAAAAAGAATCTGCCACGTAAGAGTCATTGGTTACGTGCTCTTCAATTAAAAAACAAAACAAACCAAAAAATAATCCACACCAGAATGTAATACATAATAGTATAACATTACCTAATTCTCTCTTAAAATGAATTTTTTGTTTAAAAACATACAACAGCACATATATGCACCATACATCCTCAGAGGGCTTTACAGTCACTAATGGGTGCTCGTATCACAAACAACCCGTGAGATAAGTTTGTTGGCCCTTGGTAGGAATCTCCAGGTTTGGTCTTTTCTGTTTCATTATGAAATAGGAGCAAGGCTGGTTTCTTTCCCAAGATCAAGAGAATATGCTTCTCTCATGGCTACGAAACAAAGTCCTGTTTATTTCCTGCCACAGGATCTCACTCACTTCTGGTACTTCAGGAGCAGGTCTATAAACAGAGCAACTAACTCTGTTTGGCAAGGGTGAATTCCCTCCATCAGTGCATCAGTGCTGGGTGAGGGTGGCCTGCCAAACCCACTGACATGACATAAGATTCAGGAATGGTTTGGGAGCATAATAAATGAATCCCCCCTTGAGTCGACTGTGTGTTCCTTGGATCTCTCAAGCAATCAAAATAAACCCCGTGGATTACTTGAGACAAATGTCTGTCTGCACAACAAATCACCACAGATTGCTCATGACAGCCAAATGAGACGTCCTTTCAGAGCATCACCCAGCGACTCACACGGCTCTGGACCACAAGATAAAGCTGGAGATGGGAAAGCTAAAAACCACACCAACTATTTGGGGTCTTGTTTCATAGAGTAAGGACAAATGGCTTCAAACATGCATGGCAACGCCTGTTCCTATGGGGCAGCTTGGCCAAACATTTGCTACAAGGCATTAGAGCTTTTCCATTGCCTTTAACATTTCAGGTTACTAAGGGATTATATCTATAGACTGGGGTAATCCCTGAATATTTAGAAAATACATGCACGACTCTCCAAACATCAGACATCTGCCCCATGTGCTGCACATCTGCCATTCCCATGGATTTCTGAACAATTTCCTTTAATGAGCAGGTTTATTTTGATGGAAATCTACAAATGAGAAAAGCTCCCGTTGCCTCCACGGTTGTGTCGAGTCTGCAGTTTTACAGCTCAACATTTGTATAAAAGACAAAATATGCAGTCAGTCTCTTTGGACATCACCAAAACACGCATAAATGCACAAAGATAAATAGGTCCAACACACGCATGCAGACACACAAACACGCTGAACTCGACTTTGCTGAAAATCTGGCTCTGAAACAAATATATACTTTTTAAATTAGCATTTTTTAAAGACACTGACTGCATTTTGAGTGCAAAGAACTTATTATTTTGTAGGCGTTTTCAGCAGCACAATACCAACCCCCGTTTTTAACTGTTGACTAATTACCAGTAGATCTTAATTACATGGTGTGTGGAGGCACTAATAAGTTTACGAATCTGCCAACAACACTAAACACATATGTCTTTTCAAGCATTAGCCTCCCTCTCCTTTTTAAAACCCTTTCTCTTTTCCTCCCTTCAATTTGGCAGCAGAAGACACCGGGAAAGACTGTAATTGCAGCTGATTAGAAAGCGAGCATCTAAACATCCTCACTTGGAGAAGAACGGCTCAAACCACGAGAGGAACAGAAAGAAGTGAATGGAGGAGAAGTCAGAAGAGTGAGAAAAGTCACTTTTGGGGTGGTTTGCTCTCGCTTTCCATGCAAGGTCCATGCAGGTGTGGGCATGCTTTACTTGTGCTTATCCGCCTAGCAAGTTGCAATTGGTGGAAACCAGTAGGAATGGGAAAAGTGCAGAAGGAGGTGCTAGTTCTGTCCCTGTTGAGAACAGGACCACAGAACAGCTCTTCTGCACATCCAACAGTACCAGGACCTTCCTCTGGCCTCATTGGCTTTTATGAACCAGTCCACAAAATCAGATACTCTGCAGTCTGAAAACACTCTCGTAAAAAGTCAGGTTGGATATTAGGAAACATTTCTCCCCAGAAAAAGTGGTGATGCAGTGGCACAGCTGCCCAGGGAGGTGGTGGGGTCACCGTCCATAGAGGTGTTCAGATGTGGCACTGAGGGACGCGGGCAGTGGGCATGGTGGGGTGGGCTGGGGTTGGGCTGGGGGATCGCAGAGGTCTTTCCCAACCTGAATGGTTCTCTAATGCAGATTCTGATCAAGTTTGCAAAAACACTCAGCTCTCCACAGAAGTTTAGCACTGCAGCTGGACTCTCACACTTCCCCAAATACCTTTCAGATCTGGGTCCCACAAAGGTGCCCACTCATGCAGACACTGGTAAAAGCCTGGAGTGGCTGAGAAAAACTGTGAGCCAGACTATGAAAGAAATGTTCATTTAATAACTGGAGCTACATACCTTACAATAAACCTACTAACCTCACAGTGTTTTGTCATGTAGAGTTCTGAGTTCTTCACAAACTTCATGACCACACCATCACATATGAACCTCTGCTGACGCATCCTGCTCCCTGACACGCGCTCTGTTGCTATCCCAGGTAAGGCTGCAGAGTCTTGTACTGGTGTAAAGAGTTCAGGAGCATAAAAACAGGAGGGGGAACGGCTGTTTACAAGGGTGGATAGTGATAGGACAAAGAGGAATGGTTTGAAACTAAGACAGGAGAGGTTTAGGTTGGATATTAGGAGGAAGTTTTTCCAGAGGGTGGTGAGGTACTGGAACAGGTTGCCCAAGGAGGCTGTGGATGCCCCATCCCTGCAGGCATTCGAGGCCAGGCTGGATGTGGCTCTGGGCAGCCTGGGCTGCTGGTTGGTGACCTGCACACAGCAGGGATTGGAACTGGATGAGCATCGTGGTCCTTTTCAACCCAGGCCATTCTATGTTCTGTATGACGATCCCATGCAGTTGCGCATGGTCCTTCCATCCCAAACCACGAAGTTGATCACTGAACACCATGTCGATTATTTAACAAGAACAGAAATTAATCTTCCACTTACAAATGCAAATGGCACAAAATAATGAAGAATGTGCAGGTTCTTGAGAAAAACGGTGGTGACAATTTCGACTGGGCTCATACCACTGAAGTATTTTCCATGGAATCACTAGCTAAACTTGAATGTTACGACTACACAGATGAGAGCAGGTGTTCCCTTCCCACATCCATACCTCGAAATGCAGAAGGGCATTTCCATCTGAGATGATTCAATGTTTATTTTCACATGGCGAAGGAGAGGAGATTATTGTCATCTGCATTGATGAAGAAGGTGGTTGTCACCTTCCCATTTTTCCTTATTGAATCTTTGTTAGCAAATAGCATGTCTTGAGTAAAATGAGAGTAGGGGATAATTTATATGGTGCCACACTTGGCAATGAAATTACAAAAGTGAATCAACATGAAAGCTGAATAATTTTTTGTCTCAGCAATTTAGATAATTATGGACAAGGCAAGCATTAGTTTTGCTGTAGAAAACAGACCAAGTTACTCCAGTATCTTAGGGCAAAACTTCAGTTCCTTAATTAACAGATTCGGAAATATTGTTTCTGCTGGCAGATGGAAGAAATGATAGGAGCATTTGCCAAAGTTAGAGACGTTGGTGATGTGCCCATGTTAGAAAGCACAGTGTGTGCCTGAACTGAGACTTCAGAATAGCACTACTTAATTTGTAGACACTGTGTGGAATAGCCACATGATCATTTTTGTTATAAAAGTGAGACCTTAAGCATCCATTTCAAACCTGGGCAAATCTCATCTGTCCCCTGAGATATTAAATGACCTGCACACAGTCAAATTAATTTAAAGCACTAAAATCATAGAAAGGGAAATGGTGATGCCATCTTGTTACTTCTGCTGCCGTTGAGAAGAAGCTGATATTACCCATCTCTAGAACCAATATAAGGAATAGGAAAAAACCTGCTCCTAATGGCAAAATACTCTGATGCAATTTCCCTATCTTTAATGCTATTTAGGGTGCCCAAAGGTGGCTTGGACATGTTGATCCAACTGACAGGTATGATACTGGAGGTACGAAAGATCGAAGCCCGTTTGGAGCATCAGCTGGAGGCCTGGTGAGATATCCTAGAACCTTACAAATGGCACCAGATGTCCACACGTGGTCAACTGCCCAGAGCCATTGGTAAGCTTCTTGTTGACTATGGAACTCAGATACATAACTCACCCATGGACATGTACCATTAGGTGTCTTGTTTTAGAGCTAAATCCAGCACCCACTGACACAGAACACGAGCACTACCAGATGGAGGCATTTTGTTCAGGACCAAAGTGGTAGAAATGGTGGTTGCAGTGGAGCTGAGAACAAAAGGACATGTAACTGAGATATCCTGCAAGGTTCATCACGAAAGACAAGGGCTGCAAAGATACAACCAACCTGAACTGCTGCGACATCTTATAAGATCAGTGGGAAATGAGTGGGGAAGATGATTTCTCAGCAATGCCTTGACTGAAGGAAGGACTGAGAAGCCCACGCCACCGAGGAGCAATGAGTGGGATGATATTTCAGGAAAAAGGAGATGGGAGATTGAAGTTACCAAAGCTGCTACAGCCAGCAACCATTTTCTTATTTTCCAAAGGAAACCCAGGCAGATTGGGATTAATGCAATATTCTGTCTTTATTTGGCTTGATAGAAGAGATCATGAATTGAATTAAGCAATCTGTGGTGGCAAGCATTAATTATAGAAAATATGTTACCCTTTTACATGCATGGGTTTGGATGAGGTTACAGAGCTTTCATGTATTATAAAACCGGTGTGTTTATGTGGAAAGGGATTTGTGTCACAAGGAATATACTTCACCTTAGTTAAGGTGTGAATTCCAGCTCCACTTGCTCTCATGACCAAAGGCGATGCATTGGCTTTCCCAGTAACCAAGAAGAACAAAAAAACTACCTGCTACGTGCAATTCCTGTGGGCAGAGAGACCAATCTTCCCATGTGCTCAGTTCAGAAGGGGAAGAACTGCTTGATAACTTCTCTTTTCACTGAGCTTCGAGTAGCAGTGTGGCACGCTGACAACAGCAGCCAGCTACTATATGAGATACATCCCTGCCCTTCATAGCCAATTAAATCACTGGGGTCCCATGGGGGGAAGTAGGAAATGCTGTGTAGTAGCTTTTTCCTAAATCTCAGCTTGGAAGAGTACCAAGCAAGTCCATCAGACTGGAGGTCTTAGCTGTTAATGCTCTTCTGAGGGAAGAAACACACTTCCCTGCATCACTCATCACCTCTTCTGCCGGGTAGCCAGTACCTCTAAGAGCACAGCTGAGGGATCAGCCTGTGCTTGGTTTAACAAGACTATGGAAAGAAAAGGCAGGCAGGTCAGAAGGCTTCTTGCAGTCACCTTCTTCTGCACAGACCAGCCCCAGGAGGCCCTACGATCACACATGCGATGTCACCGGGTTAGCTGATTGCATCTAAAAGGTGTCCCAGTAAAGGCACTTTTCTGAAAGCGGAGAGACAGGTTCCTTTTGATGCGCTGTAATAAATGAACACAGTTGCAGCTCTCAGGAGATTAAAGGAAGCCTGAGAAGAGCTGAATAAACCATGTCACCGCAGGTAAGATCTAGATAATGGGAGCTGTGAAGTTTTCTAACTTTCCCAGGACCATACCAATTATTGAATTTGTCAGGAGGTGTAAAGAGGTTTGAATAAAATATTACTGTCCAATAGAAGAAAACATGGGATTCCTGTAATTACATATTTAGTAGAGAAATATTATCTGTCTTTTATCATGTAATAGCTGAGAACCTGAACACATTTTAGGGACACAGTTCGAACTTCACGACATCTCTAGGGTACAGCAGTGTATTTAGGGTATAGCATTCCATCTTGACAAAAGCACAGCCATAAAGAGGGCTCCATTTTTAAGGAACAACCTCTTGCTTAAGTTGCTGTTCCTCTGTGATTGCCTCCATCCTGATAAAACCTCTGCTCATGGGGATATTTACTTTGCAGAAGGACCCACCTCTGGCTGGACCACTGGAGCACGAACATATTCTTCCAGGGAGAGGTAAAACATTGTGCCAGGAGAGGTTCAGGTTGGATATTAGGAACAATTTCTTCTCCTAAAGAGTGGTGATGCAGTGACACAGCTGTCCAGGGAGGTGGGGGAGTCACTGTCTCTGGAGATGTTCAATCTGGAGAAGTGGCACTGAGGGATGTGGTCAGTGGGCATGGTGGGGGTGGGCTGGGGTTGGACTGGAAGATCTCAGAGGTCTTTTCCAACATGAATGACTCTATGATTGCATGATTCAAAACTACTCTTTTGCATATGGAATTACAGAAGTCAAGCACTCGATCTAGCTGTGAGGACACACCACATTCGGATGATCATTAACACATCATTATTATAGATAGCCACTAATAACATTTGATTGGATTGCATCAGTTGATTGGATTTTTTAACTGAAAGCTCTAAACCTAAGCCCCCAAATAAAACCAAAGCGTTGGAACCCGAAAGCTTCACCAAATAGGCAGTTCTTTGGATAACTGTGAGCTAGCTTTTTAATATACAACATTTGGCAACTTCTGTACCTTTCCTAGAGAAGCTAATATCACAAAGTGCCGCTACAGGGAGACACCAGTTAAAACAGCACCGTGTTAATCCTCCCCCAGCATATCCATGAAGCATTCATTAAGTCTAACAGAAAGTACAGGCAGAAGAATTGACCCAGGTGCGTCCTCTTGTCAGGCTCACACATTAGCTATTAAGTTTACCAACTTTCAGTACTGCAGAGACCTTAGCATCGTGACAAAAGAAGCCAGAGTCTTCTTTGCCTCATGCATGAATAACAAAGCCACCTGCTATATTCCAACAGTGGATGCTTTATTGTTAGTGATGATGCATGAGGCAGAAATAATGCAGTTTGATTTTTAGAGACAATACCAAGTTGAGCTTGCAAGGCTGTCAGTTAGCCCACAGTCGTTTGAGTTGGGAACTGAGCAAACAACTTGGAAGTAATTGATGGAAACTAATGACACAATAAAATGTCATTTTTCTGACCTACTTTGCTTAAAGTAAATCCCTGTTAATTGTGATTATCTGGGCTGGTAGCAGAGTACTCCACATCCACCAGATACTCAGCTGGATCCCCCAGTTATTTAAATGAGGTAGTTCCAGATTTACACAACTCTGATTCTGGCTTACATACCTCTCTATATATAGTGTTTGTTCCCCTGATCTGAATAAATGCCTGGAAGATGGAAGACCACACAACTCAATTAGTGTATTGATTGAGACAAAAAAAGCCTTTAACCAACCAGCAAGAGAAGGGCACCATTCCACGCCGTGCTTTGCTGGGCGCTGCTGGAGCACCAAGCGTGCCTCTTCTTTCTGGTGGCTCACTGCTGCTTCTGAAAAGCAGAATTCAACATGAAATGCAAGGATCAGACAGATCAGCTTTGACTGCTGCAAGAGAAAACTCCTTGCTAAACATGTTTTATAAATACTTGCAGATCTAAGGGCCATCCAGAGTTTACTCAGACCTCTGGCCACAAGCGCCTCCAGCGTGATGGAGGGTCACCGCTCAGTTGGTCCCTTCCAACTCAAATGATTCTGTGATTCTTTGGCTCTCTGTAAGGGCCAGTGCTGTAATCACACAGGGCTGCAGCCTGATGGAAGGGGCAGGGCACCTTCTCCGTAACCTCACCTGAAGCTGTGATCCAGCAGAGGCTGCGAGGGGGGTGCTTGGGGTGCTCTGAGCACAGCCGTGCTTCTGCTGTGGGATAAGTGGGTGAGCTGGAGCTGGAGAACATCATGGGATGATCAGGAATTAAGATGTAAGCGGTGGAGATATCACTTCTGGCCACCCACAGAGTCATGTAGCCATGACTCATCGCCTGATGCAGGAAGGAGCGCAGCGTACCACGCATCAGAATGGACAAGATCTTTCCAAGGACAGATGATCCGGGCAGGAAAACCTTTCAAGGTCTCTCATCCCAACTGTTTATTTTCTCACACTGGTATGTCATTTCCTCTGTAAAACTGCAAAGCAATGTGTTAATGTCAACTACTTATTTTTTCTCTCTGTCTGGAAGGATCTTATGCTTTCTAGACTAGATATACTCATGACCGGTTCCTACTCCTTTGCTCTTCTACTGCTGCCCCTCAGTGTCACGCCCTTCCCATCTGCTTTCCAGGATGTACTTACATACAGAAAACACACTCCCCCTCCATTCTCACTTTTGCCGAAGCAAACAAGCCAAATTCTTTCAGCCTGCAGGAGAAAGAAAGCACAGATCTCTGATCAGCACCTGGCTCCTCCCTACCCGTATCCAGCCTGACTTCACCCTTCTTGGACACAGCTGGCCACAAAATGCACTGAGAAATGCAGAGGCAGTCTCAACAGAATATTATCTCATGTCACATATCACCCAAGCAATTGCTTTTCTCATTTAGCGTGCCAATGCTATAATCCCCAACTGCTGCCTTCTCCCACCCGTATGTCTCATCGCACAATTTTGGGCTGTTTCTGTATCAAAACAGATGAGTCTTCCGTCGCCTTATTGGTTCACAAAGTGCAACGTGCACCTACACTTCTACTTAAATAAGGCTAAATAGTTTAATTACTTTTGTGCTGTCTTTGTTTTGTTTTGAAATCGTATGTAGCAAATTTGCTAGATGGAAAAGTTCGCAGAGATGAGGAATGCTCCCATTTATATCTCACTGCACTGCAAACCAAAAGTTTAAGCAAAACACATGCGTTCATCACTCAGGAACACAGGGCAGAGAGTCCTTATTTCTCAGTGCAGCGTCAAAGAGAAGAGTGATTTTAGGTAATATATACTTACCATCCCCTGGAAAATCACTTGGAAAGGCCAAATGCACACTTTTCACGCAGCTTATTTAGTACATGCAAACACTCTTCCCCCAATTATTACTTTTTTCATTGCTGGAAAAAGTATTTTTATGCACACTAGTGCAGCTTTCCACCTTCTCACTGTTTTATTTCGCCAGTTCTCGAGCCCTGAATCCAGCTGCCCTGATATTTTGCCACAATAATAAAAAAGAAATCAAACAAAGAGAGGGGGAAGCGAGAGCCCACAGGAGAGCAGAAGGGTTGGAGCAGGAGAATGCTTATTGAATGGGAAAAATAAAACAGAAGAGATGATAACCTACAGAGGACAGCACAAGACAGCAAAGAATGTGGATGAGATCAGTGAGCAAATGTAAATGGGTAGAAAGGAAACCATTGGAGGAAGGACAGGGAGTTGGCCTCCCCAGCAGGTCCCTGTCCAAAGCTTGGGCCTAGGGAGCAGCTCAGGTCCAGACAAACACCAAATCCTTTGTGGGGCCACCAAGAAGTTCTGGGCAGTCTACCTGGCCCTGTAAGAATGGGGTGGGCTAGCTAAGTGTCCCCAAAGAGGGAGCTAGCAAATGGGGGAAAAGAAGATGGAAGGGCCCATGTGTTTATGAGGAGAGTCAGGAGGATGATGCAGAGAAGGACTTGGGGTTCCTGGTGGACAAGAAATTGGACTGTAAGTGTGTGCTTGCAGCCCAGGCAGCCAACAGCATCCTAGGCAGCATCAGCAGAGGGGTGGCAGAGGGGCAGGGAGGGGATCGTCCCACTCTGCTCTGCCCTCACGAGCCCCATCTGCAGTACTGTGTCCAGGCCTGGGACTGCAGTCCAGGAAGGATGTGGGGCTGTTGGAGCAGGGCTGATGAGGGCCACAGGGATGCTCAGAGGATGAAGAAAGACTGAGGGAGCCGGGCTCCAGGGAGACCTGACTGCGGCTTCCAGTATTTGAAGGGAGCTTATGAGCTGGAGGGGATTTTTGCACAGACCGGTGATACGAGAAGGAAGAATGACTTTAAACTAGAAGAGCAGAGATCTGGGTTAGATGTTAGGATGAAAATCTGTACCCAGAGGGCAGTGAGGCCCTGGCACTGCTGCCCAGAGCTGTGGGTGCCCCATCCCTGGAGGTGCCCAAGGCCATGGATGGGCATTGAGCAACCCGAGCCGGCGGAGGCACCCAGCCGACGGCAGGGGTTGGAGCTGGGTGGGCTTTAAGGTCCCTTCCAACCCAACCACTCCACGATTCTGCGACTCTGTGACAATGCACCGGGAGGTCCGGGCGAACACCGGGGCCGGGCGAGGTCAGCCCGACGAAGGCACAGCCGAACTCGGCGCAGGGCCCGGCCGCAGGCCCCACAGCGTTGCCCCTCCACCCCCCGCCGCCCGCCGGCCCGGCGCTGCCCCGCTCGGTCGCTAGGCGGCCCGGCCCGGCGCTGCGCGGCCCGGGAAGCGCCGCCCCCGGAAGCGGCGGGCGGGCGGCGGGCGGGCAGGCAGCAGGCGGGCGGGCGGCGGGTGGGGGGACGCCGGGAGCGGGGACGGGGGGGGCAGAGCGAGCGAGCGCGCCCGGCGAAGGGGCCGGAGACGCGGCGGCGGCGGCGGCGGCAAGATGGCGGCCAAGTCGGATGGCGGCGGCGGCGGCGTGGGCTTCGCCCAGCTGCACAACCTGGACGAGGCGGCGGCGGCGGCGGCGGCGGGCGTCTGCGGCGGCGTCGGGGCAGCGGCGGCGGAGGGCGCGGAGGAGCCGGGCGGCAGCAGCTCCTTGCACATCTGCCACTGCTGCAACACGTCGTCGTGCTACTGGGGCTGCCGGAGCGCCTGCCTGCGGAACCTCTTCGGGCGGGCGGCCGCCGCCGCCGCCGCCGAGCCGCTGGCCCCGCGCCCCGCCGACGAGGGAGCGCCGCGGGCGCCGGAGGTCGGAGGGGCGGGCGAGCGGCCGTGGCTGGACTGCCTGTGGATCGTGCTGGCGCTGCTGGTGCTGCTGGGGGACGTGGGCACGGACCTGTGGCTGGCGCTGCACCACTACGGGCGGCGGGACTACGTCTGGTGCGGCCTGACGCTGGCCTTCGTGCTGCTGCCCTCGGTGCTGGTGCAGATCCTCAGCTTCCGCTGGTTCGTGCAGGACTACACGGGCGGAGGGCTGGGCGCCGTGCAGGGCCTCAGCAGCCGCGGGCCGCCCATGATGGGGGCCGCCGGGCGCCGGGGGGGACCCGGCGGGGTAGGAGGAGCCGCCGGCACCGCCACCCCCGGGGCGCAGCGCCTCTGCAGGATCTCCGTCTGGGTCTGGCAGTCCGTCATCCACCTGCTGCAGATGGGACAGGTGTGGAGGTAAGGGCGGGGGTCCGGGCTGCGGTGGGAACGGGGGGATCGCTGTCACCTCGTGGCCCGGCTTGGATGTGGAGGAACGGGGCTCGGCGTTCAGCGAGGACGTGAGCTGACGGCTTGGCTGTCGGCTCGTGGGCCGGAGCGGACGCGGGTCGGTGTGTCTTTGCTGGGAGTCGCTGCCGCCTCGCGGTGCGGTGGGGACGTGGGGCAGCGGCTGGTGGCGGAGCTGGGGTCGCCACCGCCTCGTGGTCCGAGGTGTGGGGTTCGGCATCGCCTTACGTCCAGTGGGAATGTGGGGTAGTGAGTTGACTGCCTCCTCGTGGTCCCGCATGGACGTGGGAGAATGAGGTTTGGTGTCACCTCGTGTCCGGAGGAGTAATGAGTTTACTCCAGCATGAACGTTGGTCACTGTCACTTTGCCGAGGTGAAAGAATGAGGATCGCTGTCACCTCGTGGTCCAGCTTGGAAGTGGGTTGCTGTCCCTCGGCTGGAATGAGGGTCGCTGCCCACACGTTGCCCATGATGGGTCCTCTCGGCATGGGGACACCCAATGTCCATTGGCTGTAATAGGGTGCATGAGGGTTGCTGTCACCTCGTGATTTGAGGTGGGTCAAGGTCCTCTGGTTGAGGTCGGGCTGAAGGGGTCTCCTGATGGTCCGAGGTTGACGTGGGTCACTGTCACCTCATGGTCTGAGGTTGACGTGGTCAGTGGCACCCCACGTGGAAAAAGAGAGGAAATTTGGGGTTCTTTCCCCTTAGCTTGAAGAGAGCCTCAAAGGGAGGAGAGATACCCATAGAGTGATCTGTGAGGCTGAGGTGAGGGAAATGGGGCTCACTGCCACTTTTTGGCCCGTGGGCACGCAGGTTGGTGGATGTGAGTCAGTGCTCCTCAAACTGGAGGAGATGTGGGGGCTCTCCTCGTGCTGCCCAAAGGGAGAGAAATTCCCACAAAACATGCCCATGGGGCTGAGGTGGGGGACTGAAGTTTGTTGTCCATTCATTGTCTGAGTCATTGCCCCCCACGTATAGAAGCAGGAGAGATTTGGGGTCATCCCTGCTAGGCTGAGGAGAGGTTCCCCCAGGTAAGTGTGTGGGACTGAGGAGGCCATGGGGGCCTCATTGTCGCCTCTTGGTCCTCACTGGGCAGGGCCAACACTCTCCCCATGTAAAAGCAGGGGGAGATGAGGAGCCCACAGTACCGAGGGGAGAGAAATTTCCCCAAAAGTCAGTGTGTGGGGAGCTATGGGGAGGGAGGATGTGGAGGGGCTGCTGCCTGGGGGAACGTGACTTTGTGCCCCCCACAAGCATAGGGGGTTGAAGGGGTGCCTTAAGAATGGGCTCTTCCTGCCCCACAGGGTTGGGGCAGGACCAGGGTATGGATTTGGGGCTGCTCATCCCTGCAGGTGCTCTGAGAGGTGATGCTAACCACCTCCCAGAGGTGACAGTGTGGACGTAGGCCCAGGGCTGGGGGTGACCCCCGTGCCGGCATCACTACGGAGTGAGGCCCTGCAGCCATGGGGAAGGCTGGCCCCAAGAGATGAGGGGCAGCAAGGAAGCAGCCCCATGGAAAGAGGGAGCTGTTCCAGAGAGGCAGGGGAGAGATGAGGGGCAGGCCTCTGGCTGTGGGGTCTGCTGTTTCCAAAGGGATTGGCGTCAACCTGCTGTAGATGAGGGAGGGAGATAAGGTTGCATCTGTCCCCTGTGGTGGTGGGGAAGGAAGCAGTGGGGAAACAGGGATGTATTTCGGGTTGTTAGTGTGAGACTGAAGGTCAGAGTCGGGAACCGATGCCGTGGAGCAGTTCTTGAGGACAGGCCCTGGAGCGATCAGGGGATGGGGAATGTCCCTGGATTCAATGGGAATAAAAGAGTGAGCGAGGATCTGTCATCCCCCACATGAGATGGAAGAGGGAGGCAGGGAGGGATTCTCTAGGATGAAAGCCTGTAAGATACAAACGCTTCCAGAGAGACAGCATTTTTACGGAAAGAGGTGTTGTAAGGACAACTGTAAAGACCCGGCGTGGCCCTGCGTCCTCTAAGATCGCTCTGGAGGGGGTATGGGTTCATAAGATGGAAGGAGAAGGAGATGTGGGTGATGGAGGCTGGAGTGAAGGCTCCGGGTAGTGGCATTGGGTCCTGCATGCACGCCCCCCCTCCATATATATGGGAAGAGGGTCTCAATGGGGCTGGTTGGGCTTGAGCGTGCTTAAAATTATCGGTAGGCAGAAGGTGCTGGATTTTTGAGGGAGGGGAAAACAGCACCAAATGGTGAAGCTGGGAGGGTGCACATCCCTGCATCGGCATTTCCGATGTGAATCCGTGGGGCCAAAATAACCTGATGGATGGATGGATGGTAGGAATTTTTCACTGGGATACGGATGAGAAGGAAAGGAAGAAGGTGGTGATTGATGAGGAAGCAATTCTTTATTTATTTATTTTAATTGGTGCTTTTTTTTTTTTTTTTTTGGCCATCTGGATAGCAGAAGGGGTTAACCCTGCTGCCTAATGAAATCGGTGGAGAAGTGGCTGGAGTTAAGATGGAGACAGCGTACGGGAGCCTGGGGGAGGGCTGTGTGGGTGGAGGCAGGGGAGGGCCTTGACACCTCTTCTGAGGACACCGCTCTGGAGATAAAAATGAATATACACATCAAAGATTTTGTATTATTTCTTTCCGGGGGGGGGTGGGGGGAGGTGGAGGGGCTGGGAGCTGCGTGGGAAGGTTGCTTGAAATGTATACCTGGGAAAGGAGCCCGTGGCACCGCGCAGCGCAACGGCACGTACATATATTTCCTCTGCACCTTCAATGTCATTTGTGTAATGTTCTGAGCGCGCTGGTGCTCAGCTCCTGTTGGGGGTGGATTTTGTTTCCTTGTGGCCGACATATGGACCTGGGGATGCTGAAGGGGTGGGTGAGCTGTGATGCCTACGAGGGAAATAAATCGGGCTGCGACCCTTTCTCTGCTTTTCCTGATGCTGATCCCATCAGCAAAAGCGTTTCTTGATGCAGATGCTTCTCTTGCAAGTTGGGTTTCTCCTCTCTCAGAGCCAGGAGAAATAAATGGCTGTTAGCCTGGTGCAAGCCTGCATGGGCACAGACAGCCCCGGCATGCTTCGGTGAGCAGTGGGGAGGGGGATGCTGGAGCCTTGTGGAGGTGATGCCTGTGGAGGGTGATGTGTATGGAGGGGTGTTTTATTTTGTCACGTGAAGAACTGAGGCTCAAGTAACCCAGAATTTCCTCCGCTTTGTTACTGCAGAGAAAAAAATCTTGGCTTGTGAGACAGTGCAGTGCTGGGGCTGCTGAGAGGGACTGGGAAGGAGCTCTGCAGCCCAAATGGCATTAGGTGCAATGAGGGAGTGTGCTCTCCTGTTGATCACCCATCTCGCCAGCACGCGACTCCTGCTTTGTAGGGCACGCCGGCGGCGTAAAGCTGCCTCCCAGTATCTGACCAGAGCAAGAATAACTTCATGCTGTCTGTAGGCTAGCCTCCACCAAGGCATCTTTTTCCATTCCCACTGTAGCGATTGCAGACGCCGTTAAAATTAATCTTGAATGTGGTGATGGGACTAATAGTGGAAGGCGCTGTTTTAGCAGTGTTTGCCTGCAGCTAAATCGCTCCGTGCTGGTAAGAAGTTGATACGTGGGGACGGAGGAGGAAGACCTAGAACAATGTAAGTTCAGTGCATAATGCATCCAGCCTGGTTTCCTGCATGATAATGGATATGCGCTGCGACTGCATGGAGCGTAATCAGGGCTGTACGTTATGGAGAGGCTGTCGTGGCTGTTGCTCAGCAGCTGGAAGCGAAATCGCAGAGAACAGAGGGGGCAGGTTGGAGTTGTACAGCAATCCTGTTCCTGAATTGCCAAGGGCTTGCTTCTTGGTAGACATTAGGTAATCTGGGTTTTACTTGCGGGGATAACACGGTTCCTGCAGGGACTTTTCCTGGATGTTGGAAACGCTCACCAGTGAGATGGATAAAGCACATTCTTATGGCAGGGACTCAAACGTACGTCAGGCTCTTTTTTTTTAGCAAGGTTGTTTGTCAGTCTTTCGTGGTGGTGGATGTAATGTAGTTAATTGCGTCTGTGTAATAAGGGAGGGTGGGGGCTTTGTCTTCTACTTGTGTCCTGGGTCCCCTATTACAAGTGTGAGAGGTAACCAGGGGGTTACTGAGGGGGATTGAGTGATGTTTGGAGTTTGTTGCATTTGTCTTTTGCTCAGCTGAGAATTGGGGCTGTATTCATACTGCCTTCCTACGCTGACTGCTGGAAAGAAAGTGCATAGTGAAAGTGTACATACAAACATCTTTATATGGAGATTTTGAATGGATGCTTGAAGCGCTGTGATCTTAAATTGCATTCCCACCGATAAAGCTTGGGTACTGGAGGGTTTTACCTTCATACATCTGCAGTTTTCACCTTTCATCTCAATCCCTTAGACTATCTCATAGACTAGAACAGTTCAGCAGACTGCTACAGAAGTGAAGGATGCCAGCTGGGCACACAACACTGAGTGTTGCACTCCAGCCCTGTGAGCTGCAGAAGGGAGGCTTCTTGAGGAGCAGCAGTGCAGTGCTGTGGTTTTTTGCTGGTAGGCTGAAGGTTGGTGAGTCCTTTCAGCTTGCCAGGGCTCTTGCTTTCACTGAAACCATTCATCTCTGTAAATTCAGGAAAAATAATTTTGACTGGGAGTTTTCATGTCTTGAGTAGTTGTAGAAGGTGTATTTGTGACGACTGGGAGTGTAAGCTGCATCTTGTTTGCATGTTGTACTTTTCTGTACCCCAGTAGTAAATGGGTCAGTGGGTCATGGTTGCTGTCCTGGAGTACAAGGCTTAAAGTCTGACCTTTTGCAGTGCAAGGTGCTATTAAAGAAAACAGTATTGAATTCCATTGGATTGTCAGAACGTGGAGTTGGTGCTAAAATGAACACAGATCAGCTGAAGATCTCACTGTCTGGTGACTGTCAGTAATGGTAAGATGCGTGACTGCGGTGCAGTATATTTGGGTTTTGTTTTTAAAAATTGATTGGAATACATATTTAGAAGAGAAACATTTTGCTAAGAAGAAGAAAAAAAAACCCACGCTGTATTTTGACATTAAAACACCATGTGTGTGTGCGTGTTTAAGGGAAAAACTCCTAAAGTTTAGGCAAAGACCTGACATCTTGTTTATTAGTGGAAAGACCAAATCTATGAGTTGTTCATCACTTGGTGTGCCCGGAGGTGGAAGGATGAATCAATGGGTTTAAAAGGAATATGTGATATTTAATGACTGTGCGATGAGTAGGTTTCGGCTTTACTAAAATACTTTGCTCTGGGGTGAACTGTGAGTTGGATATAAGCTACTTTAGGTAGTTTGGAAATGCAGGCAGCTAAGATATCTAAAGATGTTTGCCCAAGTCTCTTGAAGTGGGAGGCATCGCCTTGTCAGATGACTGGTGAAGCAGCTGCTGTCCGAACGCCATCTCCTTGTCTTGGTTTGGGATGTTTAATTCCATAGAGCCTTTCTGTAAATTTACTGTCTGCCCTGGCACACTCAAATGTTTTTTTCAGCTTTTTTCTGGTTAGCTTGTCTGGCAGCTAAGTTTTTCCCTTTAGCCAAGTTTTAACAGCTTGCCTTTATAGTATGGAGTTTTGTCAGCTTTTGACAAGTTGGCAGAGGGAAGACGTTCTGGAACAGATGATAAATGTGTTCTCTTACAGAACCAGTCTGGGGTACAACTTTTTTTTTCCCCAGTGAAGCGGTTCTCCCTTCCAAAACCTTTACTTGTTCTGTCCCCAGTTCTAAGAGTTTTCTACAGGATCTCCATAAATATTGGGTGTGGAGGTCCAGTTTGTTAGAACGTGCCAAAGGTACTGAATCTGAAGTACAGGGCAGGTAAGTTGTGGGAGTGGGTAATAACCAGCATCATCACTAAGAAGAGGCTTTCTCGCTTGAGTGGGGTCTCCATTGGTTGGCAGGGCTCCATGTCTTGTTGAGTGCTACCCACTAGAGGGGGTCAAACCACAGATGTTGAAGCAGATCTGCTTCCCAGCCCTGGGAGGGCAGATTCCTCAAGACCTCCCCCTCCCCTAGTGAGGAAAATGTGCTTCCCTGACCTGCTGGCAGCTCTCTTTCCAAGCAGCTCAGTGTTGGGAGTGTGATTTGGGGCAGTGGATGGGCAAGGTTGGGAGGAGGAAGCTCCCTGTTGGGCATAGGGATGCTGCTGAGGAAGAGCCAAGGGGAAACAAGGTGCTCTGCAGATAAGGAGGTCGTGCAGTGATGAGCACTTGGCACTTCTCTGCGGGGTTATATGGGGACACAAAGATGTTTTAGTGCCCTTTCTCTCCTCCTCCCACAACCAGCATAACGTTTCATAGTCATGGATGGCTTGGGTTGGAAGGCGCCTCAAAGAACATCAAGTTCCAACCCCCTGCCTTGGATAGGACTGCCAACCACTAAAAGAGGCACCAGATCAGGCTGCCTACAGCCCCCTCCAACCTGGCCTTGAGCACCTCCAGCAATGAGGCAGCACCTCCAGGGATGGAGCCTTCTTGGCTTTCAGGGTGAGGATACCAGCGTTAGGTGTTTTGCAGAGACCATCTTCAGGAGTCAGAAAACAGTCCAGGAAGAGAGAAGCAGGACTTGGGTGACAGCCTGGTTTCCCAAAGACTTGGACCAGGACGTCCCTTTTTCACTTCCTCAGGCTTG
>NC_136814.1:105811573-105889213 GCF_951394365.1 Tetrao urogallus | reverse complement strand
GGATATGGGTTAGTGGGCTGGCAGTTGGACTAGGTGATCTCAGTGGTCTCTTTCAACCTTAATGATTCTCTGAAATATGGGGAAATCAGACTTCTGTTTTGTAGGGGAGCTGCTGGATTGTTTTGCCTAGAAACTGCTGAGTAGCAGTGTACCAATTGGAGGTGCCATGTTCCACACCAGAGGTTGGGTCTATTTGGAAGGCAGTACAAGTCTCCTCAAGGTAACCAGGGGCAGTGCTTCTAATTGGAATCTGGTGCTAGACTCTTGGGTTCTGCCTTAAATTTGCTGCTCATAAGGGACCAGAGCCCTCTACTTGCATACTTGCTGGTCTTTAGTAAAGAATTAAGATGCATGTGTTCAGGTTAGACATTTTCTGTTCACGAGGGTGGATAGCAATAGGACAAGGTGGAATGGTTTAAACGGAGACAGGGAAGTTTAGGTTGGATCTTAGGAGGAAGTTTTTCCCCCAGAGGGTGGTGAGGCACTGGAACAGGTTGCCTTCTGAGCTCCATCAGTGCTCAGAGCCCATCCAGCCTGACCTTGGCTGTCTGCAGGGATGGGGCACCACTGCCTCTCTGTGCAACCTGTGCCAGTGCCTCACCATCATTACTGTAAGGGTGATTCTACAGCTGCTAGATTTTGAAAAATAAAAGAGGTGGAGAAGCCAACTTGGTGATTTAAAGAAAGGCATTCGCTGCAAGAGAGGTTGGTTGGGGTCGTTTTCCTTCCAATGGTAAAAAACAGAGCTGAGAACAGCAACAAAAGAAAAGGTCCATAGTAGAAATGCAACTTAAAAGCCTGACTGGTTTTACTGGAAGCACTGTTATACAGTATATTAGACCTCAAAGAAGTACGTTTTAGGAGCTGGGAATGACCACGAGAATTTGCCGTCCCAATCATAAAATTTCCTCATGCATCCTTCGCTCAATGATTTTAATGATAATGCAGAAATTACTTTATTTGCCCGTTTAAAAGATATGCATTGCTCTTCCTAATCATACGAGTAGAATTAGAAACAGACATCTCTGCTCTAAATTAGGCTGCTTACCCAGCTCTGTAGAGTAACTGTTATTTTCCTTGGTACGCAGTTTACCACCCAGCAGCCACGTGGAGCACATTAAATGAGATCCATCCCAAACCTCTGCATGCAGTCAGTAATGTCAGCTTGTGTCAGTTTATGATCTCGTGCTTTTGTTCCCACAGGAGTTCTGTTATCTGGTGAGATTGCATTGCTTTGGGTCAGACCAGCAGGTTGCCTCAATGAAGCCGTTTGCTGACCGAGCCTTCCTGACTTGGAGTGGGGTTTTCTTGCACCACGGTGACTTTGATGGGGGCTGTTCCTGGGGTATCCTGCATCTGTTCAATTTGCTTTTGTGAATTGGAGAAATAATTCTGTGTCCTGAATGGGTCAGAGCTGTGGGTGACAGGCATAACTAGCTATTGTGCGGAGCTGCCTCTGATCTATAGTGAGTGCCCGAGTTAAAGGCAGAACAGCAAAGAAGCACCAATGTCTGGTGCTTTTAGTGGAGTTCTCATTTGAGCATAAAACACCTTTTTAATTTTCTGAAGCCCTACTGGTTGTTGCAAACAGTTCACAGTGCTTGAAAGAGCCTTGCTGGGAGTGTAGAAAGGGTAACCATAGCATTTGTGGTTTCCAGTACTTGAAGGGAGCATATAAGCAGGAAGGGCTGTTTACGAGAGTGGAGAGTGATAGGACAAGGGGAATGGTTTTAAACTGAGACGGGAGGTTTAGGTTGGATCTTAGGAGGAAGTTTTTCCCCCAGAGGGTGGTGAGGCAGTGGAACAGGTTGCCCAAGGAGGCTGTGGATGCCCCATCCCTGTAGGCATTCAAGGCCAGGCTGGATGTGGCTCTGGGCAGCCTGGGCTGCTGGTTGGTGACCTGCACACAGCAGGGGTTGGAACTGGATGAGCATTGTGGGCCTTTTCAACCCAGGCCATTCTGTGATTCTATGATTTGTGTCTTAAGAGTTATCAGGCCAAAGCACCCTGCACCTCTTCATTGAGTGTCTGATTGTACAGGGGCACAGGGTGCTTAGGAAAATGCAATGCATGCGGGCACACATGTAGGGTTTTCCATCAGAATATCACGCTGTCCTGTGGCATTTCTGGCTTAGATAGCTCCTAGGCAGGAGGTGCAATTCACTGGGCAGCCCTTGATCACAGAATCATAAAATGGCCTGGGTTGAAAAGGATCTCAGTGATGAATTCTTCAGTCCTCTGAGGGTTTTTGGAGTTTGGCAGAAATTTCTTCAGCAATGTTCAGGAAATTTTGCTTCACTTGGAGATTTTGACAAGGGGCATTCCTACATAATGGCATCATTTCTATGGGCTCAAAGCTGTTTTTCTGCAGAAACTGAGAATGGGGGTAACTACAGATACCTGTGCAAGAAATGCTGTTTCCCAGACTAATTGTGGAGACTTCTAATTTTCAGTGGAGCAAGATACTGAATATTAGAAGCTGAGTTTTGCAGCTTCTCTGCAGTGTACACATGGATGATCAAGTTCCATCTTGATGGCAACTCCAGTAAATCTACACAATAATGTCAGCTGAGAATTTGCTGTGCACTGAAAGGACTTGCAGACTCTTGCAGGAGTTGGAAGCCTGCAGCACCCCTCAGGACCAGGAATCATCTCCCACCTGGGACACCTATGCTGATGAATGGGATCTGGGGTGATATGATGCACAAATTTATTGGCATAAAAGGAATGCCTTCAGCTGCAGAGGCATTCTCAGCCAAGCCATTCAGCTGTGGTGTCTCTAGCTTTTCTGCTTTTCTTTTTTTTATTTCACAGTATTTGCCATGGAGTCTAGTGAGAATTGGGTCCCCACTGGTTTTGCTGCAGCAGGCTGTGATCCTGGCTGCAAAGAGGTACAGCTTAATTTGAAGAAGAATTCAGGAAGAGGGCAAGCAGTGAGAGGAGAGTGTGGGTGTTGCAAGAAGATAGATGTTGGCTATAGACATTCTGGGAGCCTACCAAGTCATGTAACAGCTAATCTTGGAGGTGATAGCAGTGTTAAGAAGAAAAGCACATTTCTGATTTCAGCTTCTGGATGCTGTGGTTTGGCTCGTGCCTTGGAGCTGTTGGTGCAGGTTGGGGCCAGACGAAGCTGAAAGGTATGTGAATGAATTGAGGAGTAGTATTGCATCAACCAGTGGCAGAATTAAATCCTGGGCAGGGTTCTTAATTCGTGAGAGAACAACCAAAGGGAAAAAGCAGTTGAACTGAGCTTCTGGTGAGCTTTCCATGATCCTGCATTGTACAAAGGAAAGCTCCACGTAGCACCGTCCTGTTCATGCTCTGCAGGCAGTATTGCTTTCCTTTAGCAATGCTATCTTATCTCTGAACAGAGACTGATCTGTAGGGCTTTTTGCTGAGATTTACACAGTATGTAAACTTCTGATGTTTCTTCTCCTGTTCACCCTTCTTGGTTTTTTGTTTTGTTTTTTTTTTGCATTATATTTTACACGTCTAAGCATCTTTCTCCAGCACTTGCTGTACTATTGCTGCTTTGGATACACGTTTGGAGTGAGCACAACCTTCCAGCTTTGAGGAGCATGCCTGGCCCTGGTACCCAGCACACTGCTGCTAATTCACCTCTGGCTGAGCACTGAGCAGGATTTAAGCCCACAGAGGCTCTGTATCCCCAGCGGGGCCTCAGGCCACAGACCTCGTGTTCTCCGGGATATGAGCAGAGTGTAGTATTGATTATAATGCTTACTGTAGTTATTTATTACATTCATTAGCAGGGATGAGATGAGAGACCAGCTTAATGTATTAAGTTGTCCCAGAGACACCTAGATAGTAAATAATAAATAAACGATTGAAGATCGAGTGGGACTGGTAGAAAGCTGGGACAGTCAATGTAAGAATCATGCAGACAGCCTTTTTAAATTAATAATGTGCACATTCAGTGTGGTTATTGCTTTCGGTAGCTGGTAATACTGTTACAAGGGTCCAAAATGGCTGGAGATGTATGTGAATTAGTCAGAGGATGGAGCACCACTCCTGCAAAGAAAGGTGGAGGGAACTGGGCTTCTCTCCTTGAGGAGGGGGCTCTGGGGAGACCTCAGTGTGGCCCTCCAGTTGTTAAAGGAGTCTTATAAAGAGGAGAGAGTCTGACTTTCTATGTGGGCAGACAGTGATAGGGCAAGGGGGAATGGTTTTAAACTAAAAGAGGAGAGACTTAGGTTAGGTGTCAGGAAGCAATTTTTTACTCAGAGGGCAGTGATGCCCTCAGAATGAATAGACTTGGAGCAAATGCTCCTGTAAGTCCTGCTCCCCAGGGCAGATAAACCCAACCTGCTCCCAGGCAGTGCTGGAGGGAATGGTACAAGGCAGTGCCAGCATTGTTCGGTTTGAAAGGTTCAGTCCCTGCCAGGGAACACAGCTTACAGCGACTGCTCGGGTTCAGTTGCTTCTTGGGGTGGAGGTGCTGTGGCTGCTATTTCTTTGCTTCTCTGCAAGAAGAAAGAAGGGAGCTTATAAGCAGGAGGAGGACTGACAGTTTACACTGCTGTTACTGTTAGTAATAGGAGAAGGGGGGAATAGCTTTAAACTGAAAGAGGAGAGATTTAGGTGAGATGTTAGGAAGACATTCTTTGCTCAGAGGGCGGTGATGCCCTGGCACTGCTGCCCAGAGCTGTGGGTGCCCCATCCCTGGAGGTGCCCAAGGCCATGGATGGGCCCTGGGCAGCCTGAGCTGGAGGCACCCAGCCCACGGCAGGGGTTGGGGCTGGATGGGCTTTAAGTTCTCCTTCAAACCAACCATTCTGTGATTCTGTGATTTTATGATTGAGCTGAGCTAGGTATCTGTCTACCTAGCTCTGTCTACAGTCCCATGACTGTGGATAGAAATCTCAGGATTTCACCCAGAGATAAAGATGCTATTTTGCTGTGAACATGAACTTTGAATAAAATAAATCTACGATTGAAATGATTAATGTCTTTGGAGTGGTGATCTGTTGGAAACAGAGGAGGACATACAAACTAGAACAGGTTTTATGATGGGTGTTTCCTTTAGCTCCTGATTTAATTTCCTTCTAGTTTGCCTCCAAATAAACCTTTCTTTATTGCAAGAGTTGGATGACTGTGAGCAGTCACAAGACTGCTTCCTTCTCTGGGTTTTCTGGCTCTCGTGGACATTTACCCAACCTAAAGTTATCATAGAACCCTGAGATTGGAAAGGACCACTAAGATCACCTAAGTCCAACCCCAACCTACCCTCACCATGTCCACTGGCCGTGTCCTTCAGTGCCACATCTAGTGTTTCCTTCAAAAGCTCCAGAGATGGAGGTATGTGAAACTAGACCCAGCCCAAGGCCCAGTGCTGCAGTTGTGGTGCCCTGTTGCACAACAAAATCTCACCTTTTGGTCAAAATAACCTCTGGAGGAGGTGAGAGACAGAGAACAGGCTGCCTGGAGAGGCTGTGATGCCCCCGTCCATCCCTGGAGGTGTTCAAGGCCAGGTTGGATGGGGCCCTGGGCAGCCTGGGCTGGTATTAAACGTGGAGGTTGGTGGCCCTGCATGTGGCAGGAAGGTTGGGGCTTCATGATCCTTGAGGTCCCTTCCAACCCAACCGTTCTTTGAATCTATGATTCTGTGACTAGCTGACAGCAGCTGAACTGAAATCCTGAGAAAGTGGCCAAACTTTGTAGTGTTCACGCTTTACCTTAAGCAGCCATGACTTGTAAATGAAGCCATTCAACTCTGTTGGCGGTGGAAACCCATGGAGATGTATTTAGAGCAATAAGCCACGTAGTTGCACTTGTATTTTTGTTTTAAATCTTGTCTGTGTAAGGCTGTTAATTTACACAGGGCTTTACAAACACCGATAAGACTTGCTTTCTCTGCCCAGGGAACTCATTCTTAGGGCCTCAGGCTTTCCACATGAGTGCTTTGTCCAGGTCTTAGGGCATCCCTGGGCTTCCTTGTGTACCTGTGCACTGCATCTGTGGGTGGTTCTTGTATCAGAGCCTGTTCTGTGAATCATAGAATCACAGAATGGCCTGGGTTGCAAAGGCCCACAGTGCTCATCCAATTCCAACCCCCTGCTGTGTGCAGGTCACCAACCAGCAGCCCAGGCTGCCCAGAGCCACATCCAGCCTGGCCTTGAATGCCTGCAGGGATGGGGCATCCACAGCCTCCTTGGGCAACCTGTGCCAGTGCCTCACCACCCTCTGGGGGAAAAACTTCCTCCAGTGCTTGGATGCTGACTGCAGTTCTGGGGTGGTGAGCACTGTACCCAGGAGGTGAGCTGTCAGCTGGTGCCACGTGATTGTGAGAGCAAACTCTTATCTGTGTATAATGCAAAGTATGTAATACTCCCTTGTAGCAAATCCTAGCTAGGACATTGTATATCTAATAACAACCGTGCTTTGTGTTTCTTGTTGTCGGTCTGATCTGCCCCTCTGCTACTTCAGAAGGATCCTCTTAAATGAAAGGCCTGGGGAGCACAAGTCACATCTGCATGTTCTTGTGAGGTTTTCCTCTTGCTTTTGGCCATGGTATTGAGAACTTCAGCTGGGCTGAGAAGCCCAGGTGCTTCCTGCAGGAGCCTGTTATGTCCTCTTGGTGCCCAATGGGTCAAACTCCCGATGTGGTGTGGCAAACAGCAGAGCTGGAAGGAGAAGGAATAAATCAGGGACCATGTGAGGGTTATGGGGAGATGATCGTTTACCAGCATTCATGTGCAAAAAGTGGCGTCTAGACATTCAAACACTGCTAATAGCCTTTGATTAACCATTTTTGTTTTGTTCTTGCTCAGTGTGTTAATCACTGTGATTAAAATGCTTAGCCACCATGGAGATAGACGTTTTATAAATTAGTAAGTAAGCAAATCCAAACAGATGGGGTAGGGAAAATTAGTGTCTCTGGCAGGGCCAGCCTTAGTCAAGGCAGGACCAAGGAAGATTTAGGGGAGACCCTAAAAATTTCTAAGGAAATTTGGCATCCTATGTGCCTGCCAGCCTTCGTCACTCTCTTGCTCCCATAAACCTCTCCTCTAGCATTTGTCCTCTGCCTGCGGAGCCTGTTGCTGTTCTCAGCCCATCACTGGGTCCCAGGGTGAGCTGGGTCACCAGGATGCTGCAGCCAGGCCTGGAAGCTGCTCTTTGCTTTGCAGGAGATGCGGTGTTAACATGACAGCATCTCCGTGCTGCAGGGGCCTTAGGGTACTGCAGACCTGGGGAAGAAGGACTGATCTAAACTGGACCTCTGCTAGCTGGTTAATTGTTTTCCTTTTCATAGCAGTAGTAAAGAAGCATCACAGATGCTCAGCCCCTCCTCTGCCAAATGTGTGTGGATACTTTCCTTCTTTGGGAGAACAGCCTGAATTTATGCTGTCAAGCTTAGGGCTGTGTCCTCACCTAATGTCTTTCTTCAAGGAAGAAGGAGAGCTGGAAAGGGTAGGAGAGACACCTCACCGTACTTGCAAGATCTGGAGTTTTGATAGGTGTCAAGAAGCATCAAAATCAGCACCAGTGCTTTCTCTATAGCTGTCTGAGACAAAGATAGAATTACCTAAAGCAGGGAATGGCTGTGGAGGTCACAGTGAGCCCCATTGGCAGCGCTTCGTCGTCTTCCTTCTGCTTAATCTGGTTTGCTCTGGAGCTCGTTTTCTGGGAGAACGGAAAAAAACTGAGTAGGTTTGGTGTTTTTTGCCTATTATGTGCTAGGATCTGTAGCTAGGATTTCCAATTTCTTCTCTAAACCAAAGACTTCCTAAACCACTCAGGATTGCTCTCCTGGGATAACTGCATTCACAGAAATGGAAGCACTTTGAAGAGAAGGACACCAGCAGAAACAAAGATAGCCGAAACGGACTTGGTCCTGTTCTTGCTGAGCATGTCAGGGCTGAACATGGACCCACAACACAGCTGCTATTCCTTTTCCACTTGCTCCAGCCCAGCCCTGCATACTCCTTTGTATATTGTGTGAAAAGCTGCAAGTTTTGCAGTACCTCACTTGAATCAGACTGACTTCAGTCTGTAGTGGCACTGGATCACTGCAGTGTTCCTCTGTGTTCCTTTTGAGGTTGATTTTTTGTTTTTCCTTTTTCAGGGGGATTTTTATGGACAGTGCAGCAGCATGGCTGATGGGCAGCACATTTTGGGACGTGAGAGGGATGAATCATAGAATCACAGAATCCATTTGAGTTGTTAGGGACCCTTCAAGGCCATCTGGCCCACTCCCTGCACTGAACAGGGACACCCACAGCTCCATCAGTGCTCAGAGCCCATCCAGCCTGACCTTGGCTGTCTGCAGGGATGGGGCACCCACCTCTCTCTGGGCAACCTGTGCCAGTGCTTCACTTGCCCTTACTGAGAATAACTTCTTCCTTACACCCAGGCTGGCTCATAAACGTGCTGATGAACCCCTTGTCCTTCACCTTCTAAAGAGTCTGTCCCCTTCTTTATTCCAACCCCCCCTTTAGGTAGGCTGTTCTCATGTGTCCCTGGAGCCTTCTCTTCTCCCAGCTGAGGTTAGCTGTGTGGTTGGAGGAGGAGCTCACAAATGGGATTTGGGAGGAGCTGGTGCTCCTCAGACCCGTGAGTTGAAATCTGGGCTCGTCTGGAGCCTCTGGGTGGGGAATTTGGGAAGAGAATTTGGAGGGGTTGGATGGTGTGAAGTCACTGGAAGCCACCTCTGTTGGTCTGCGCTTGGGTTTGCTTCAAGGTTCCCTCCTCCCATTTAAGCGCTGCATGCAGTGTGTGAGTTGGTGGAAGTGCGGTGCAGGGCTGCCGATGGATGCTGGCACCCAGCAGCAATGGCTGCAAAGCCTCATCACGTGCAGCAGCGAGGGCTGCAGCTGAGCAGGTTTTCAGGCAGAAATCACATGCTCGATGAACTCGGAGGCTTCGTTCCTGGCTCCTGGTGCTCGTCTCTGACCCTAGGCAATACTTCAGCTCATTTAAAAGTCACTCCTTTGCTTGTTGGTTGTTTTTTTTTTCCTTTCTCCATCCGCTTGCTGTAGTGTTTTCCCTCCTGTCCTTACATGAACCATCCATCTTTTTCTTCATCTTTCTGATTCCTTTCTTAGCTTGAGTAATCACAGCAATTTTCAAGCCCCAAGCTTGTGCCTCCTTTCTTACGCCAGTCCTCCTTCCCTGCTTTCATCTCTTGTTTTTTCGAGGGGAACTTACCTATCTGCAGGAATGCATAAACGGAGCTAAATAAAAGCAGATAGCTTCTTTTCAACCTGAAATATATATCTGGATACCTAACACCCAGTACTTCTATGCCTTTACAGGCTACGTTTGTTCAGTGCTCTTCTAAGGCCATTGAGGCATTGAGTATGGAGCTGAGTGTGTTAAGCTGCGCAGTGACCACAATTCCAAGTGCATTGCAAATATTTTATTTGCTGCGTGTTAAGGTTTTCAGAAACTGCTGTACTGTTATTGCCAGGAAAATGCTGACATATATTTTATGTAACACATCAGATGTGATACAGACTCACTTTGCAGAACTGAGTAGCATTGCTACGGCCAATTGTTCGACACAGCATTTTGCTACGTTTTCTGACATGCTTAATAAAGATATTCTCATGATTCTAGATTCAGCCTGAATGCCATTAACTGCTGGCTTTCTGAGAAAGCAGGAACGCAGCTCGTAATGCCAGACTCTGCAGGTTTTGTTCAGCAGCCATTAGATATGACTTCAGAGCTCCTAAATGCTGAAAATAATCAGCACCTGCGCCGGCTGGCGTAACCTGGGCTGCTGCTTTCTGTCCATCGGTGTTGTGCAAATTGGCTTCGCCCGTCAATTAGGGTAAGGCAGAGCTTTGGGGCATTTTGTCGGGGAGGGGGCTGGAGACAGTTGAATGTTCTGGCACAGAGGAGACCTGGCAGAGAATATAAGGAGAGCGTCTGCTGTCAGCTTTTGTTAGGGTCCCTGTGATATCCATGTGTTGCCTTGGCAGAGTCCTGAGCCCGCAAACTTCTCTATCTTGCAGCCAGAGTATGAAATTGTTCTCTCAGTAGAACTGGAGCCGGCATAGCGTGTCTCGTTGGAATTGGTTGAGCTTGGAATTAACATTTTTGTACTTACAATCTTCTGGAGAGGATATTAGGATATTATTAGTTGCCGTCCCTGGCAGCGTTCAAGAGGCGTGTGGATGACGTGCTGCGTGATATGGTTTAGTACTAGTGGTGGCAATGGTGATGAGGAGACGGTTGGACTGGATGATCTTATAGGTCGTTTCCAACCTTGTGATTCTATGATTCTATGTGGGGCAGGAGGAAAGCAGAAAAGCTGCAGTGGTGTTTTGGGGTTGTACCTGGTCTTGGATGTGATTTTGATGTGCCAGCAGAGAACACTCTGCTTGTTGTATGCTGGAGGATGGTGTGGATTGACTTAGGCTTATTTGGGAAGTATTTGCCCATGCCATATGAACTTTGCATGTTTCCCCTTGGAGCAGAAATCGGACTGATAGCACATCCCTTCCCAAGCAAGGTTTCTCTGCTCCTTGGGCACGGCCAGGTTTCTCCACATTTTGCATTTTCTGTTTAGTAAGTGTCTTCTTTGACCACGTGAGCTTTTAAGAAAGCTAGCGTGCAGGAGAAGGATTGTGGCCAGGACAGGTGAGATCTTTTGTGCTGCATTTTCAGATCGTAAGGATACCCAGTTTGGTGCCAAAACTGGAGCTGGGAGCTGGTGAAAGCTGATGGGAACTCAGTGCCCTCGTCCAGGTCATCTGTAAAGATACTGAACGGGGTAAGTCCCAATACCAACCCCTAGGGAACACCACTCGGACCGGCCGCCAGCTGGATGTGACTCCATTCACCATCGCTCTCTGGGCCTGGCCCTCCAGCCAGTTCTTTATCTAGTGAACAGTGTACCTGTCCAAGCCACGGGCTGCAGGAAAATGCTGTGGGAGACAGTGTCAAAGGCTTTGCTAATGTCTAGGTGGATCACATCAGCAGCCTTTCCCTCATCCACCCGGCTGCTCACTTTGGAATTTGACTAATTTCAACCAAATTTTTCAGTGTACATTTTGAAGATGTCCAGTTTTGTCAGAGTCCACGAAAGCAGAGGAGAAAAAGAACCTGTTGCAGTCCCTAAGAGGAAAAGCTGCCATGCGTTGTGTCAAAGGGTCTGTGGGTGAGTCCTGCAGGAGCTTCATCACTTCCTTTGCTCATAGACCCATTCGTCTTAGAGAAACATTCCTCTTCCACAAGTATGTGTTTGGCAGGAGTGATGCTGTCACCCAAGGTTGGGATTCTGGTTGTCCTCCTGATGCCATTCCCAGCTCAGCCATACGGCACCCAAGACCTTGCAGGGTGTGTGACACATCCAGACGTGCTTTGTAGACAGATGCAAGCTCTGTTTGTTGGCCTGGTTACTGAGATTTTCTTCGATTGCGTTGGTTGAACTCAGTAGGAGGTTATTTGAGAAGGAAATGAAAGGCTCAGCGAACAGTGAATGCTGAAGAGGTGTTAAGAGGAAATACCAGATGTGTAAGTTTTAGGGTTTTTTGGTTTCTAATTCTTCTACTGTCTCTTCAGCCAGCCTGGTTTTGAGCAGGGTAGGTGTAAGCTTGTAAGCACAGGTGAGTGCAAGGATGCCTTTAGGAGCAGAAGACTCCCTGCTCAAGTGAAGGAGTATTTCTGTGCAGAGAGAACCTGGCAGACAACAGAGCTGAGGATTTGCTATTGGGCATGTAGAAAAGTGTGTCTTGGTCTCTGGCAGAGAATGATAAGGCTCCTGCAGCCCCCCACCACCACAACTGTGGCACCTGAACCCCTCACAGGATGAGAAAGCACAGTGTCGTCTTTCAGAAACTCTTTTTACAACTTTCATTCCATTTCTCTTCTTAATCACTGGGAATGCTGAACAATTTTGAATGCATTTTCCTGTCAAAAGGAGCATTTAAATGGAAAAATTGATTATATGAACGGATGAGTCTAAGTACTACAGAAAAAGAGGGCAAGATTGGCTGCCCTAAAATCAAAACTTTCTTAACCATTACAAGTGATCATGTCAATTATTTCAGAGGTCCTGGTAGCAGTAAGGTAATGAGAGGGAGATTTGATTGCTGAAGCAAATGTAATTTACGCAGCATTAAGATCTGACCAAAACTGTGTTCTGAGGCAGTGAACTGCATTCTTATTAGATGACTGTGGTTTTTCCCCTTTTGCTATAGATGCATAGACGTATTGCTATTCAGGCCAACTAGTCAGGAGTACAATGATATCCCACCTACTGCTCTCTGATACAACAAAATGTCTGCCTCCAAAACACGTAATAATGATGGCCCTAGAGTTTCGTGTACTTGAAGTTGATGTACTGGAAATGGGGTAAACCTGGAGATCTCCACTTTGCTTTGTAATGCTTGAAAACTCAGGCTTCCCTCAAGAAGGAACCATGCCCAGATAGTGTCCATCTGGACTGAACTTGAGGGTAGGAGGAGATTGTTCTTCTTGGTTAGAAGGTTTTATATACTTTATCAGTCACTTTCCAAAACCAGTCTCTTCTTTATTGGTGTATCTGTCTTACCCAACACTTCATGTCTGTCTCCTGCCCTAAACAAGTTGGTTTGATGCTCTTAAGCCTAGCACTGCTTTGCATCCCACATACTAACCAGTACGTTGTTCTCCACTTCCTGAGCATTCATTCCCTGTTTAACATTTCTGCCTGGGAAGGTGTGAAGTTGTCCAGCTGGTATTATAGCCCAAGTATAATGTGACATCAAATGATTTATAGAAAGGAAGCTAAAATCTCATTTAATGAAAATAAATCTTGTGAAACAGTGCCTAACCTTTAAAGTGAGCACGAGTGCTTCTGGAGAGGTGTATTCTGTAAAATTACTGTTAGGGTAAGTCTCTCTCTTGGCTCCAGGGCATTAAAACTCAGCCTGTGATCTCGATAGTGTCTAAGAGCTGACCTGGTGGGTCAAGAGCTGGCACATCATTTGAAGCCCACGGTGTGTGCAGTGTCTGCACTGTGCTAGGTTTAATACGGCGTGCCAAGGACTGAACCAGTGTGCTTGGATGGAGCCTGAGGGTTGGTATCAGCCCTGTGTTCAGAGACAGTCCTCAAAGCGATGACATACAATGTGTGAACCAAGGAAAACAGCTAGACCTTCTCCAAAGAAGCAAACAGACCCCTCTTCAGCTCTTTCCCTGCTGTTAATGTTGCAGACGGTCTCCAGAACAATTCTGGCAGAGCAAGGTTTGGCACCGGTGCAGCATCACCTGGTGGCACCCTTCCTCAATTAAAAGTTGGCATGACCCATCTGCACTGAGTGCTGACGTGGATCCTGCCTCCAAGGCTCATAACCGAGGACGTACTGCAAGGGATGGGGCTGTGGTACAGCACTGCTGCTTTGTCAGCAGCAGCACGTGCAGGTGATGTTCAGCCACAGGAGGTTTTCCATGGCACAACAGGGAGAAACTGCAAAGCCTTGCATTGTTTGTGAAAGGTGATTGTTGCTCTATATTATGAAGCAATTTTAATGAATTTTTTACATGAGCTGATGGGGTTAAAGTAGGTTAAAAAAGCTTTATGCTTTGCTTTTGGCAGGGGAGCCAATCAATAACAAATTCCTCAAGCTCCTCTTCCAGGCAGCAGGTAGTTTCAAGGGATTGCTTCTTGGCAGAGAAGAGAGGATAACGTGGGCTTTCCCATGTCCTGAAGAATTTTGGTCCATCATGAAAGGAGGGCATCACCCAAGGGTGACACTGGTCTGGTTTGCTTGAATTTGAGCAAATTGCATGCTGTGAGCGTACTGTGGCTCTTGCTACCGAGGTATAAAAAGGCTATGATGCAAGATCCAAATTATTGTTAGGATTGGAAACGTTCGACATGCAGAGAGCTCTCCAAGAAGAAATGCAGGCTCTCTAAACTGTAATTTTCCTTCTTTAGTTCTTTTAAAACCTTCAATGTGAATATTGATGATTTATGAGCTAAGTCTTCTTGCGTTGTTTCGTCTTCCATCTCATTTAGATGAGGGCATGGTGAAGGTGTCCATCACAGGAGGAGGTCATAAGCCAAAGCATCGAGTAACATGGTTTGTTTGGAATGGGCCCCAGGAATAGTGTTACAGGAATATAAATAAGTTTTGTGAAGAAAAGGTGTAGATAGTAGAGCTTTTTGGTCTCATTATAGCACATTTGAGTTCCCAGCTCAACCCAATTCAGAAGTTGATCGTCCGCTTTCTACTGGTACTCTTGGGGTCAGCAAGATGGGTTTCGGAGGTGCATTTCTCCCCAAGAGAGAAATCACAGCAAAGCAGTTCTATGCTAGGGAGAATCAGAATGTGCTCATTGAAAGCTGCATTTAACGTGTATAAAACACTGGGGATGACAGAAATGTTGTAACTACAGGTTATAGCCTTTTAATACAGTTAATGCACTCTCGAACTGTTGAAACAGTGAAGCAAACATTTGTAGGTTTGTAAGAAATCTGTCACGCTTCTGAAGTTTATAGCTGTGGGTGGGAGAAAAAGTGCCATCTTATCTCCAGGAACTAAAATATCCTGATTGCATCACATAGAATCAACTTCCAGAATTCATTCCTGCATGGAGATACTCAGTCAAATAACATTGCCGTGTTGTGAAGAACTTTGAAGCTTTGTGACCACTGGCATTTATGTCAAGCCAGGGTTATTTACAGGCTGCTGTGAAGGGAGTTAACTAATCACTAACAGCTCCAGGCAGTTTTTCATCTCCTGGGGAACTCTCAGGTTGGATTTTAGAGAAAAAAAAATACTCTCAGGAAAAGTGGTGCTGCAGTGACACGGCTGCCCAGGGAGGTGGTGGGGTCACCATCCCTGGAGGGGTTTCATGACCGTGGTGATGTGGCACTGAGGGACATGGGCAGTGGGCATGGTGGGGTGGGCTGGGCTTGGGTGTCTTAGGGGCCGTTTCCAACCTTAATGATTCTGTGATTAGACCTTGAGACTTGAATGGGGTCAAATATGTTTTTCTTTGGAGCCATCGTGTTATGAGCTCTGTTTGAGGTTCTTGGTGCCTTCACTATGCAGAAAAGCAGCATGCAGGAGGCAGAAGCAGAGTCTGGCTTCAAGGATGGAGGTTGGGAATATTGTCCAGGCATACAGTGATGGTGGTAAGAAAGTCAAAACTCATGTCAAGTTGATACTTGCAAGGGGATGTTTAGAGGCAGCATGATGAGATGCTGCTTTAGCAACGTGGCCTCTTGCTGGATGGGGCAGGTGAGGTGGTTTAGGGACACAAGACCCAGATAAAGCTGAGGTCCTCAGTGCTTTCTTTGCTTTGGTCTTCAGTGAGGTTTCCCAGGCCTCTGCAATTAGCAAAAGGGCTCGGGATGCAGAGAAACAGAGCAGAATAAGAGTAGAATCAGGTATTACTTGACAGTCCCTAAAATGGGCTCTGTCGATGGGTGCTGAAAGCAAGGCCACTCTGAAAAATCATGGGGATCAAGGGAAGTCCTCAGTGATGAATGAAAGGCAAATATCTCACCCATCTTCCTCAAAGGTCACAAGGATGATGCAAAGAGCTACAGGCTGGTCAGCCCCACTTCGATCCCTGGGGAAATCGTGGAGTGAATCCTCTTGGAACACATCTGTGGGCACTTGCAGGAAAAGGAGGTGTTGGGGAACATTCTGCATGGATTTATCAGGGCTAAATCATTCCTGGACAACCTGCTTGCTTTCTGAGTTAAAAAGATCAGATTTGTGGGCGAGGGAAGAGCAATGAGTGCCAGTGACCTCAAAGTTTGCTTTCAACACTGATGCCCAGAATATCCTGGTTTCCAAGCTGGGATGTTAATGGACAAGTAAATGGGTAGAAACTTGATTGTGTGATCTGGCACCACAAGGTCTGTGCCTGAGGACCTGTCCTGCCAGCATCTCTGCCAACCCAATGGAAAATGCTCATCGTGGTTGGAAATGACACAGGTTTCATACCTGGGAGGGCAGGGTTTTGCTGAGAGTGTCCTAGACGGGGCTGGAGGAGTTGGCAAGGGTAGATGAAAACTTGCATCTATATATTTTCTTTAAGATCCTGAGTGCTTTGGTAGAAAATGGGCTAGGAAACCTATAGTCTGTATCATGTTGTCATGAGTGGTGGATTTCAAAGCCGTGCTAAGAACCACTTCCAGAATTATCTGCAAGCTTTTTCACTGTGGAGTCAAACCCGTGAACAAGAAACATGTGTTCCTCCTGAGCATAGCTGGCTTTGTTGGCAAAACTGTTAGAAAACATTGAGAAGTGGGCTGAACTTCCCAGGTTTTACATTTGCGGGAGAGACAGTCAAGGTTTTTCCCCCAGCAGCAGCAGATTGCATTGAATCCCAATGAGGTGACTGCCATCTGCTTCCACATGGGCTTTGGAAGCATGGGCCAGCCCTCTGTGGCATGGGTAAGGAGAGTGATGGAGAGTGTTGAGGGGGTCTGTGCTGACGGGATTTGGGGTTTATGTGTTGTTGGCTTACTCTGAGTCAGAGCAAAAATGAATTGGGCTTTGGCTGATTGCTGAGCGCCACCCGCTTTGCGCACCGCAGTGTGATTTCAAAGATGAGCTTCCAAATTCTTCCTCTACCAAAATATTTTGACATCTCTCCCCTCCCCAATCCAATTTGATAATGTAATTCTGGAACATGTTTTTTGACATTTTTCTGTTCTGTCTCTATAACGCGTTCACATGATGTATTCTAATCTTAGCGATGAACTGGAATCCCTTAAAATTTTTGGAGGAAGAGCAGAAAAAGGCTTTCCATCCCGTGGGACTGAGTTATAAAGCAGTGTTGAGTATCGTTTCCGGAGTAGAGATAGGATGTCCTGACCCAGACAGAAGGGAGACATCCTGGAGTTAATAAATCACAGGGTGACGTGAACATGCTGTGCTGCTGTCAGGTTTGAGCTGCACAGAAACAGAGGAACAATATGCCAGAAATCCAGCGGTGTGACCTGTGATGGATAAAGGTGTGCTGGGAAGGAGCGGGGCTCCTGGTGCTGTTAGAGCCCTACTTATTTCACTTGACTTGGCTGATTGAGCTGATTTCACACAGACGGGCCGAGGGGAGATTTTTGTATCAGTGGAGGTGCAGTCACAGCGGAAGGAGGTTTTGGCTGGTTCATTTGTTGGGCATTTCCATGCCTTGTGTTTTCACTCGGCACTGCAATCCCCGTGTGCTGTTCAGGGAGAGGTGAGCAATCCCACCTGACACAGAAAACACTGTTTGCACAGGGCACGAGACAACAAAACAGCTTTCCTCTGTGTTTCCTTTAGTTCTTAACTTGAAATCTTCAGCTGGATCGTCATTCCCATTACAGCTCATTTGCACTGCTGTTAGAGGAGGTGTGGGTGTAGTTTATGCTCGCATATACACTTCCAGAGTGGCTTAAAGTGGTAAATGAGAATCAGACCCTCTGTTTCCTCCCAGTTTCCTTTTGTTCTAATGAAGGATGCGCAGCTGGATGCAGTAGCCTCTAACCAAGCCCTGGAGCATCCCTTCGTTACACTCATTCACTGTAGTGCCTGGGAGACCTGTTGCAAGTGACTGAACAGAGGATGAGAAAAGCAAGGCTCATTACCATCTCTGAGCCGCTTTGTTCTTTACTTTGATAATTACAGTTTAGATATTAATTGTGTATGCTGTTTTGCTATGCATTGTCAGCTTGGCTTTCTCTGTAGTTATCAGTGGGACCTCCTGGTCCGAGAGGAGGGATTCCTGTCCCAACCGGAGCTCTCATTGGGAGCATGGCAACTGAGCTCTTGGATGTCGTCGTGACCTTTCAGCACAGACCTTTGCTGACGAGTGAGGAGGCATCACCGCTTGTAATCTGCAGAAGCAAAAGAGTGGCAATTAGGGAAGGGCGGCTTTGTAGCACGACTCCTGTAATCGGTGAAGGGAAGATGGATTTGGAGCGAGGTGTTGATGAAGAACGTTTTGTTTTCGCCACTTTCCTGAAAAGCTCTTTTTAATAAATTGTTCGTCTTCGGAGGCCTGTAAGAAACACCACAGATTGCCTTTTATCAGCCTGTAATGTGCTTCCATCGCTGCGGAGAAGTATGTGATAGTGATACCGAGTTGGTCCCTAGAGAACAGTGCAGAGACATCGCTAACAGCTCCAGAGCTACGGCTGCACCAGCTGTGTGCAAATGGAGCTGACGTCTCCTTGCTCCTACCGACACCTCTCTGGCCTTAGCACCAAAGTGTTGCTGCTCGTGTCTTGCCCATGGAATTACTTTCCTGTGACGATACGAGTGATTCTACTCAGTACTTTGAGTGGTCTAAATCTACCCTCTTCCAGTTTAAAGCCATTTCTCCTCATTCTTTATCTACATGCCCTTATAAGAAGTCCCTCCCCAGCTTTTCTGTAGGCCACTTTCAGGTCCTGGGAGGTTGCTGTAAGGTCACCCCAGAGCCTTCTCTTCTCCAGGCTGAAGATCCCCAGCTCTCTCATCCTGTTCCCATAGGAGAGGTGCTCCAGCCCTCTGATCATCTCTTTGGCCCTCCTCTGGACCTGCTCCAGCAGCTCCATGTCCTTCTGGTGCTGTGGGCCCCACAACTGGACGCAGTGCTCCAGGTGGGGTCTCACAGAGCAGAGTAGAGGGGCAGAATCACCTCCCTCGCCCTGCTGGTCACGTTTCTCTTGATGCAACCCAGGGTACGGTTGGCCTTGTAGGCTGCAGTGCACATTGCTGGCTCATGTTGAGTCTTTCATCAGCCAGCACCCCCAAACCCTTCTCCTCAGGGCTGCTCTCAAGTCATTCCCTGCCCAGCCTGTATCTGTGCTTGGGATTGCCCCAGCTTGGCTCTTGGCCTTGGTGACTTTCACAAGGTTGGCAGGGATGGCATGTGGACGTCAGCACAACAGAACAGTAGAACAGTTGGAGTGGGTTTAGAGGAGGGCCACGAAGATGATCAGAGGGCTGGAGCACTTCTGACACAAAGAAAAGTTGAGGCAGTTGGGCTTGTTTAGGTTGGAGAAGATGGAGCTCTGGGCAAACCTGAGAGTGACCCTCTAGTTCTTGAAGGAAGTGGTAAGAAAGAGGGGAACTGACTTTTCACATGGTCTGATAGCGATAGGATGAGGGGCAATGGCTTTAAACTAAAAGAGGGCAGATTTAGTTTAGAAGTTAGGAGGAAATCCTGTACTCAGAAGGCAGTGAGTCCCTGGCATTGCTGCCCTGAGAGGTTGTGGGTGTCCCATCCCTGGATGTGCCTAAGGTGAGGCTGAGCTGCTGGAGTTTCCCAGCCCATGATAGGCTGCCCAGAGAGGCTGTGGATGCCCCGTCCATCCCTGGAGGTGTTCAAGGCCAGGTTGGATGGGGCTCTTGGCAGCCTGGGCTGCTATGAAATGGGGATGTTGGTGGCCCTGCATGTGGTGGGGGGTTGGAGATCCGTGATCCTTGAGGTCCCTTCCAAACCAGGCCGTTCTGTGATTCTGTAAGCTTTAAGGTCCCTTTCAATTCATTTTATGATTACTCTGCATATATCAAGAGTCAAAATCTTGGTAGCGCTGAGGTAATAAAGGTGGAATCCTGTATGACCGCTTTACAAACTATTTCGCTGAAAGCAGCATCAAGAAGTTACCAGGTGCTAAAATGTTGTGACCCTGTCTTATTTCTTAAACAGGTTTCTCAGCTTTGTTAGGAATTTGGGTTTTTGAACTCTTGGCTCTTTACTTGTCAGATGCTGCACAGCATGCACCAGTGCTTAAGAAAAAGGAATAGACAATGATTTCTTGGTTTAATCTTCCATTAAAAAAGAAAAAAATGTAACAGTAGAGTTAAACGGTTCGTCTGAGCCTGGCTGGGGAGAGTGGTTTATCAGATTATGAATGCGCTTTCATTACCTGGAGGTATATAATATGTTGGTCTATGAAATACACACTTGGGCAATGTGAAGGTCACGCAAATATGGCTGGCTCCCCGCCAGGGAACGTATACTGAGATTTAAACAAATCCTTGATGCAGGGTGGGCAGCGCAGCGCACAGAACTCTCCCTGCTTCAGAGCTGAAGGAAGGCAGTGCTTTTGCAGACCCGTCGCACTGTTGCCACCTCGCATTGCTCCAGCTGTCTTCAAAGGCATCTAACAGCTGCATCCAAATCCCTGATACCTGCGGGTGTGTGTGCAGGTGAGGGTCTGTAGGGTTTCTCCTTGGGCAGGGCTGAGCTGTGAGCACAGCTTGGTGTTTTGGGGCTCTCCCATACCATGCTAGTGCTCAGGTTTACCAACATACGCCTGTATTTATTTTTTCTTTGGTTTCTCCGGTGAAGTGAAGCTGAACAGTAGTTTGCCTCCCAGGCATGTTGGTTCCCCTTCTCCTTCCAGCCTAGTACTTAACAGGCTTTAAAAACTGCTGACAGTTGTTTTAAGAGCTGATTTTCAGGTCGGGCCTTTTGTAACTCTGCAGCAGGAAGAAGATATTGTTAGAAACCGAAGAAAAGGAAGGTTTGCTGTTGCTCCAGGCAGGAGAAGAGGGTGCTTCATTGCAAGAGAATAATACTTCTGCTTGTAAAGTGCCTCTCCCTCCCCTACTGCCGAGGCACTCAGAGCTCCCAGCCTGGATGCGAGTGAGACAGAGCGGTTTGAGACATGGGCCGGGGTCCAGAAAGCAGAGATCCTTGGGGAGAAAACAGTTGGCAGAGCTTTTGGGAGGGACTTGGGAAGATTAATTGAATCCTAGATGAGAGCATTGCCACGTGCAGTGTGCTGCAGCACTGTTGTTTTTTCCTTGTTGCTCAATCTAGGTGTCAATCACCTAATTTAGCACCTAAGAAGGAATGTGTTCCAAGTTGGTGAAGTGTATGGTGATGCTTATGGTCAGTAGGTCCCCCGTGTTTGCATCAACAGTGGAGCACAGTTAAATGCTCAAAGCTGCTCCAAGCAGTGTGCAAAAATATTTTTCCATTGCAATTAATTTGCCAGCAGCAATTAATGGTGTGCAGGTGTGGAAAAAGAGTACATGTGCCTTTGCCTTGTGGTCTCAGCTCTGTCCCTGTGAGGTCATCTCAGGCAAAAGCAGCCTAGGGATGGAGCCCCACTACAGGAACAGCTTTTGAGAGGAGGACTCCTTCTTAGAATCATAAAATCATTAAGATTGTAAGAGACCTCTAAGATCACCCAGTCCAGCTGTCAGCCCATCACCACCATACCCACTAATCCATTGTAGCAGTGTCTCTTAACTTATCATAGAATGGTAGAATCACAGAATGGCCTGGGTAGAAAAGGCCCACAATGCTCATCCAGTTCCAACCCCCTGCTGTGTGCAGGGTCACCAACCAGCAGCCCAGGCTGCCCAGAGCCACATCCAGCCTGGCCTTGAATGCCTGCAGGGATGGGGCATCCACAGCCTCCTTGCACAAAACTTTATCCCATTCAGCACTGAATATTCCAAGATTGTGGACCATTTCCATACCTTAGCATCACAATGCAAGCACCGATTTTCTTGTATTTTCCTCTGCACTGAAGAGTCAAGATGTGCTGTGAGTGTATTTAACATACATTGAATTATAGAAGAGATATTTAGCATTTTTCCTGAAGGATCCTAAAATGTTTTACCAACTCCTTCATGTATCACAACTCAACAGTAGCCAGTTTTGCTTCATGCTGAGTTTTAATTCAAGATGGAGTGAGAATATCCTGCCCAGGAGATCAGGCAAGCCTGTCTCTAAATCAGTTGCATCGCATTGGCCTTAGATCAGGATATGCCCTGCCACCCTGAACAGAGAACTGCCTGTAGATGGGTCACCAAGGAGTGTTTTGAGCTGTTGCTGTTGCAGCCTCCTGCAGAAAATAGTGGCTGCTCTTCTGTATAGAATCACAAAATCATTACAGTTGGGAAAGACCCCTAGGATCCCCAAGCTTAACCCCAGCCCACCCCCACCATGCCCACTGATCATGTCCCTCAGTGCCACATCCCCACAGTTCTGAAGGCTTCCAGAGATGATGACCCCACCGCCTCCCTGTGCAGCTGTGCCACTGCATCGCCACTCCCTGAGAAGAAATTCTGCCTAGTATCCAACCATGTATGTTCTTTGCAGGAGGACAAATCGTAGCGGAGTGTTTTGATGCATAAATCCAGGAGTTAGCTATAGCATCACCCAACCCCCCTCTATTCCCAGCCCTGCAGAAGGAGATATTTGGCCTTACACTGGTGGCAGAGGATGGCTGAGGAGTGAGACCAAATGGTTTGTTGGGTCTGCGGTCCAGCCGTGTCACCAGGCTTCACCAGAGCAAGACCAGGTCTGCTTCATTTTGAACCGTCTGTGCCACGAATCTGCATCTTCTCTTTCTCCTGAAATGAAAAACCCTCCAAATATTCAGGGTGAAAATTGATAAAATATTCATCTATTCTTAGACTCATTAAGGCAGTGTAATTGGATGTAGGCGCTTCTTTCACTCTAACAGCGCTGTCTCGCTCCTGAGCCAAGATTCATTTCCACAGGCAAGAGCTTGCTCCTCACGGATAATGGATGTGTGAGGAGTCCCTGCAGCTCACCTCTCCTGGAAAGCAGCAAACTATCGCAGCACCACTCTGCTCCAACTCTTTGCAGGGCTGGCTTTGCACGCTGATGCTAATTGAAGCCATTATCAGCCTCTTAAAGCTGTGTTCTGCGGTTTCTGGTTCTAGCAGAGCTGCAGCCATCCATGTGAAGGGCCTTGCTTCCCATTCTCTTTTCTTTAGGATGTGTTCCTGAGTTTTTCCCTCCTTTTGTAATTGAAACTGCTTTCAGTCCACTAGGCTGAGAATCTCTCTGGGTGCTGTTCAAAAGCACAGCGAGAAAGTTTTTGTCCTGAAGAGACCAAATGTGTAATTCTGTGCTCAGCTGAGGGCCTTCAGATACAAAAGCTGCTTACAGTTATCATATTTGGGGAACGGCTGTTTACAAGGGTGGATAGTGATAGGAAAGGAGGAATGGTTTTAAACTGAGACATGGGAGGTTTAGGTTGGATATGAGGAGGAAGTTTTTCCCCCAGAGGGTGGTGAGGCACTGGCACAGGTTGCCCAAGGAGGCTGTGGATGCCCCATCCCTGCAGGCATTCAAGGCCAGGCTGGATGTGGCTCTGGGCAGCCTGAGCTGCTGGTTGGTGACCTGCACACAGCAGGGGGTTGGAACTGGATGAGCATTGTGGGCCTTTTCAACCCAGGCCATTCTGTGATTCTATGATATGATTAGATGTTATCTGGCATGCATCTGAGGCCGGGAAGGGTGAGACTGAGGTGAGCTGGAAAAGCTACTGTTGGGGGGTGGTGGTGGGAATGTGAGAATGCCTGCAGTGCATTGGTTGTGTGCACCCAGCGAACAAAAAGCTTGCAAATAAGCTTGTCATCCCCCCAGGGACCCCTGGAAATTGTTACCATCAGCTCCTTTTATTTGTTTGGTGACAGGATGAGCTCCTGACTGTGATTGAATGAGGCAAAAGGGAGAAGTTTGTGTTACCCCAGTATAATAGAATGGTTTGAGTTGTTAGGGACCCTTCAAGGCCATCTGTCCCACTCCCTGCACTGAGCAGGGACACCCACAGCTCCATCAGTGCTCATCCAGCCTGACCTTGGCTGTCTGCAGGGATGGGGCACCACCTCCTCTCTGTCAGCCTGTACCAGTCCCTCACCACTCTTATTGTAAAAAACCTTCCACTGTAAATCTCCACTGTTTTTGTTTGAAACCATTTCCCCTTGTCCTGTCACAACAGACCCTGCTAAAGAGTCTGTCCCTTTTTTTACAGCCCCACGTCCTTTTTGGCAGAGCTCCGTCCTTTCATCCACCAGCTTGCATTGATGGGGAGCTGCCACGACCCAGGATTTGAGCTGCCCCTTGAGTTTACAATACCAGTTTTCCTGCAATGTTCATGGTGTACGAAGGTGTCAAGCACAAAGGATCTGTAGGACAACACCAGCACTGTTACCTTACGGAGCTAGCAAGTAACTCACTAATCAGCATGTGCATCGTTTCACGTATCGCAGGCTGCTGTGTTTAGAGAAAGCTGTCACTGAGCTATTCCAGTTTTATTCACAGCTCCCAAGCGTTGTAAACATTGTCACTCCAAAATGCAGTGTTATTTGAAAGGTTTCTTGTAAAGTCATCACATGGGAGCTGATAAATTTGGGTTTATCCCATCTGGGCTTGTGTTAGACATGCATGCAGCAGGCTGGATCCTGATGGGTTGGTGCTGATTGATTACAGAAATAGTGCTTAAATGTCACTGACCTTGGACGTGGTGACTTTCAGGAGGAATTGGGTGTTCCTGGCCCTTGCTGAACTTTCTAGCTGGATGCATTCATGTAAGCAACTCATTTAAAGCACTGAATAACTTTGTAATTTCCTGTTGAGGATGAGTGGGTGAAAAGGAGCAGCAGTGAAATGCTGAAAATAACCGGAGGTCCATTGGTTAAAGCTTATTTTTTTGAAAAGCTATGTTGAGGTTAGAAAGTGCTTCATTAAAGCGTATTTACTGTATAATCTGTGGAGACGAGTGTAAGAGAGCCTTTGAAGGAATTAGTGAAATTCAGCTGAGGCCGCTTCACGTTCAGGAAATCAGAGCTGCTGAAGGACCCAATGCTACCTGAACTTGTAAGGCCATTTCAGCAGTGTCTTCACTTGGCAAAGTTCTCATGACATTTGCCTTGGCTTCTGGAAAGGGAGAGTTAATCATTATCACGTGTATCCACAACACCGTGCTGCAGGAGAAAGGTGGATATTAGGAAGCATTTCTTCTCATCAAGAGCAGTGCTGCAGTGGCACAGCTGCCCAGGGAGGTGGTGGGGTCACCGTCCCTGGGGGTGTTCCAGAACCGTGGGGATGTGGCACTGAGGGATGTGGGCATGGTGGGGTGGCTGGGGTTGGACTGGGTGATCTTGGAGGTCTTTTCCAACCTGAGTGATTCTATAATGGGACTTCATAGAATCACTGTAGAATCACAGAATGGCTTGGGTTGGAAGGGATCTCAAGGATCATGAAGCTCCAACCCCCTGCCACATGCAGGGCCACCAACCTCCCCATTTCATACCAGCCCAGGCTGCCCAGGGCCCCATCCAACCTGGCCTTGAACACCTCCAGGGATTTCAGCTTGTGGCCTGTTGTGCACTCATCAAATCACCACGGGCATCTCAGTCCTGAGCAGGCCAACAACAAGCAGCTCAGGCACACACTGAAAGATTTTGCTGTTCTCTGCAGGTCAAGGGAGAGGAGTTCTGCCGTCTCAAGTGAAAGACACAGAGCTTCTTTCAAGGAAAGGCACCAACCGGAACGCAGGAGGAAATGTTAGATGCTTAAAAGATGCCGTCTCGGCTGTCATAGCAGTTGTCTGCACATAGTGCCAACACTCCTGTTTTTTTTGAAGGAAAAATCCATATGTCACAGTCTGGTGTGAACAAATGTGGTGTCTGGGCCAGATGGATGAAGTTAGATGGGCACCGATGAGTTTGCTTATGATAAGCATCCAAATTGACATGGGAGATGAGAGGAGATGAAGGAACCCCACCTGTGAAGCAGCTGATTACTGGCAGGGGTCATACAGAAATGCTGGGTTGCATGGTTCTCTGTGTACTGGTGCCCTGAAGGGCTGTGTCCCAGCAGGGCATTACTTTGTCTGTCTGTCCAGCAAAACCTTCCTTCAGGAAAGGCTTTTGTGGTTGGATGTTCAGCTGGCAGCAGAGACAGCTTCAGGCTGTGCTCTGTTAGGTGATGTGGATTGGGATCTGGGTATTCATGCACACCCTTTCTCATTCTTCACCCACTGGATCAACAACTGGATCTAGCTGTAGGCATCCCTGATCATTACTGGAGAGTTCAACTAGATGACCTTTGAAGGTCCTTTCCAACTCATAGTTCTGTGATTCTTAGGATGCCAATAGACTTACTGCCATAGAGTGCTAAGTGCAGCTTTAACTTAAAGAAAAAGAGAATCCATCCTGATCCTGTTCAGTGTGGGTCCGTATAATGGGATGGATCGTCTCCAGATGCAAGTGTGGTGGTGATATTGCTGCAGACAGGTAGCAAGGATTTAACTTTGTTTTTCTTTGGAGCTGTACAAGTGATGCTGCCAATGGAGCTCCAAAAGGGTCGATGCAGTGAGGGATGCCCAGAGGAGGCAGTCCTGCAGGCTGGAGCTGTCAGACGTTCCCCAATGCTGGCTTTAGAGCAACCTGTGCAGCCCTGCTGCTTTTTATTTTCTTCCTGTAAGAGCAGAGCCATCTCCATACAGAAGTGGTGTGAGCATTGGCTCCTTAACGTTTACCTTTGTTTTAATTTCTAAGACCGTTACCACTGCTAAGTGCTAATAGAAAGCTTCAGGAAGCAGTAGGTAACCCAGCTCATGCACTGAGTCACAAGGAAAAGGAGAAATGAGAAGTGTCAGCAGGATTTGAGCAGCTTTTAGCCCTGGTTCAGCAGCCAGCAATATCCAAAATTGTGTTGTTGCTCCTTTCAGGTTATTTTTATGTATCTGAAGAACCAGACCTGAGGGATGGACTGGATTTAGAAGATCCAGCTGGTAGGGGGTTGCACCAGCTTGACCTCCCTTCCTACCTCAGCACTTCTGTCGTCCTGTGAAGGTGCTGGGACATTGGAGCCCTTTCCATCTCATACCTTGGTTTAATAGTCTAACACCAGCTCATCCTGCTGCTGAATCACTGCAATATTAGCAATAGCATCAAACAGCTAATTTTATGCTTTGTAAATTTAATCAAGACTTTCAGAGGGCTCTCCCTTGACCTCGCGAGTTTAGGGGATGCTCTGCAGATGAATCACTTTGCCCATTTTCTCTGACATGCTTTGTTTCTAACCCAGATTTATCAGCAGTCTTTTCCAGACTTTCATTAAGAACGGCAGTGCCTGGACTTGTGATATTCTGGTTAAGTCCAGCTGCATTAACATCTTATCTGATTGCTCATGCGACGGTTTGTGCTATCCCGTAGAAAGCAGGAGCGTGTAACCTCCCTCCACTCACACCATGAGAAGAAAGCGGGGTATGGATTATGCTTAAAATCTCACTTTTGAAGTAGCAATCTGCGTTGAAGGAATCGCTCTGTTACAGGTCCCCAAGGCACACTCTAACCTTGTAATGGAGGCACTGGGCATAAATAAACGCTTCAAGCAACTTATCTGGAAGTCTGAGCCTTCACCTTTCTCCCTTCATTATCCACTCCTCCCACCTGCCCGGCGCTGTAATGATCTGAAGGGTTTGTATGGATTTCCACGTGGCTGCCCTGGAGATCTTTTCAGCCAACTTCCCTCTGGACCATCTACAAACATTAAAAGATGTTTGAAATTACTCAACCTCAACGGTGCTTGAAATTGAGCCATGTTCTGTTGTGTCAACAGGGCGTTTCAAGTGGTGATTGTAAAGGCCGGAATAAAGATTTCCAGCTTGGTGCTGCCCACAAAGATGCTCTATTAAGTGATGTTCCCCAGCCTGGTAGCTTATTTGTCCATCATCATTCCTCTCTTTTATTTGGGTGCTGTGGGACTTGCTGCAAGACTTGCTGCTTCTTTTCATCTGCCTACTTAGCTGTAATTTAGGGAGGAACAAAGGACTTCATGGCTTATCAGAAACCTGTGGGTCGCTTCCTTTGAAGGGTGTCATGATGCCCTAGCTGGCAGTGCTGTGTTTTCTCAGGCTGTTTCAGATGCAGCTGATTGTTTTTGGCTTCCAACTGAAGCTCCTACCACTTCTTCACCTCTGGGCCACCCATAACGCACCAGGAAGAGGAATGGTGAGGTGTATTTTGCATTCAGTGAGCGGAGAGCTTTTCTGCTTCTGGATCAGATGTTGAAATCCCATCTCTGCAGGTCCCACCTCACAGCAGAAACAGCTCCATTTGAGGTCAAAATGAGCAAAATTTGTGAAGAGGCAGCAGTTTCCCAGTGAAGTCATACAGTACGTTGCTTTGGGAAGGGAGACATTGGCAAGGGCCTGCTTTGTTGTCTTCCAGCTGACACGTCTCACAGGCCATGCTGTGAGTGCCAGGCCTAACGAAGCCTGGCGTCCCGGGGGCTGCTGTCTTACGGCTGGCTGCTCTGGCCCCCAGGAGGGTACTGCAGGCTGGTGCAAGGTTTTTCTGTCATTTATAGGGTTTTCTTCTGTGCAGGTTCTTTGATGACTGAGAAGGGAAAGGTTCATGCTGTGGTTTTCCCTGGGGATGTGAGCAAAGCGGGGCTCAGAACCTTCTTTGGCATTAGAATCATAGAATCATAAATGGCCTGGGTTGAAAAGGACCACGATGCTCATCCAGTTCCAACCCCCTGCTGTGTGCAGGGTCACCAACCAGCAGCCCAGGCTGCCCAGAGCCACATCCAGCCTGGCCTTGAATGCCTGCAGGGATGGGGCATCCACAGCCCCCTTGGGCAACCTGTTCCAGTGCCTCACCAGTCATCTTTTGTGTGCTCAAACTTGTTTTACAGGTTTAACAGAAGCAAGTGTAGAGTCTTGCATCTGGGGAGGAATAATTGCATGCACCAGTACAGGCTGGGGGATGAGCTGCTGGAGGGGAGCTCTGCAGAGAGGGACCTGGGTGTTCTGGTGGACGACAGGTTGGCCATGAGCCAGCAGTGTGCCCTTGTGGCCAAGAAGGCCAATGGCATCCTGGGGTGCATTAAAAAGAGCGTGGCCAGCAGGTCGAGGGAGGTGATCCTCCCCCTCTGCTCTGCCCTGCTGAGGCCTCATCTGGAGTACTGCGTCCAGTTCTGGGCTCCCCAGTACAAAAACGACAAGGATCTCTTGGAAAGAGTCCAGCGGAGGGCCACGAAGATGGTGAAGGGCCTGGAGCATCTCTGCTATGAGGAAAGGCTGAGTGAACTGGGTCTGTTCAGCCTTGAGAAAAGAAGACTGAGAGGGGACCTGATGCAGGTCTATAAGTATCTAAGGTGTGGAAGGCAGAATGGCGAGGATGGACTGTTTTCAGTGGTGAGTGGAGACAGGACAAGGGGAAACGGCCGGAAACTGCAGCATAGGAAGTTCCGCACAAACATGCGCAAGAACTTCTTTACAGTGAGGTGACGGAGCACTGGAACAGGCTGCCCAGGGAGGTGGGGGAGTCTCCTGCTCTGGAGATGTTCCAGACCTGCCTGGATGCCGACCTGTGCGACCTGCTGTAGGGAACCTGCTTTGGCAGGGGGTTGGACTCGATGATCTCTGGAGGTCCCTTCCAACCCCTACAATTCTGTGATTCTGTGACTCTGTGATTCTGTTTTCTGTGGGAACTCAGGGTCTCTTTTCTCTTGATATCTTTATAAAACCTCTAGAACATAACTTGTCTTTAAGACGGTATGGTTTTGGGGAGGTTGTGTGTGGAGCATAATGATCTTTATGGGTCCTTTCCAAATCGGGATATCCTTGGTATGGGCATACGTACCATATGGTCAGATAAGCAACCTAAAAGTTTAAAACTACATGTGTTATGACCTAAGCTGACACACACTGGCTTGTTCTTTTACTGAACAGCTGCTCCAAGCAAAACTGTGCCAAATGGAGTTATTAGGGGAAAAAGGATAGCTGACGTAATGCCATTAAAACTAGAGCTGCGATTTTGGGTTGAACTTAATGCGAATAGATATTGAATGAGATTGATTTGTGGATAAATTACAAATGGCTGTGTAGGTAAATATATATGTAAATGATTTTTTCAAAAAGGAATACCACATCACAGCCTTAGAAGTCAGGTTGGAGAGTTGGTTGGAGAGCAGAGGGGCGAGACACCCTGATGGTTGACACTTGTCCTAAAGGTCTGTGGAAATGGAAGACAAACTGGAACTCAGAGTGGATACATGTAGGTGTGAGAAGATTGAGTAAAATGGGTGTCAGTGCAGGAATGAGAAAATGGTTTTCAATTGAGAATTGTAGAATCACAGAATGGTTGGTTGGGAGGAGAACTTAAAGCCCATCCAGTCCCAATCCCTGCCGTGGGCTGGGTGCCTCCAGCTCAGGCTGCCCAGGGCCCATCCATGGCCTTGGGCACCTCCAGGGATGGGGCACCCACAGCTCTGGGCAGCAGTGCCAGGGCATCACCGCCCTCTGAATTTCTTCCTGACACCTAACCTCAGTCTCCCCTCTTTCAGTTTAAAACTAAACCCCTTCTCCTTTTGCTATCAGACTGTGTAAGAAGTTGGTCTCCCTCGTGCTTATGAGCTCGCTTTCATGTGGGAAAGGATGCTACAATCAAGGTGGAGTTGCTTTGCAAGTTGCAAGAGATGCAGAAATCTGAAATGTTTGAGTTCCTGTAACATGATTGAAGATAAAATAACTGGTGAGGAGAGCACCATTCGAGGCCATTGTGATAGCTGATGTCTCCTGCTTGTGAGCATGAACCTGTTCTCCTGGGGGAGCTGCTGCAGGGGAGCTGATGTCAGAAGCCTGAGTGCACCTGGTTGAAGGACAGCAAAGGTTGCTTTTCCAATCCTTGTAGAGATTTTGAAGAAACTTCCAAAATCAAGTTTGAGGAGTTGTAGGAGAGCAAGTCTCAGTCCAAAGGTGGGTTGAGCATTTGGCATCGTCTCTGAGGCACCCTGAGAGTCGTGCTCCACATTTACGCCCTGCGGGGCTCCGTGCATTCAACAGTCATGCACAGTTTGAACCTGCTTTTGATGTGATCACTATTTCTTAAAAGCAAGAGGTGGGGATAACTTTCATGATGCAAGAGTGTCGTCTTGGGCAGGTGGAAGTGGATGGGTACAGGCACTGGTAACCTCGTGGCTTCAGAAGAGCATTGAAAACCCAGCAGCTGAGCTGCTGCGTTCATTCTTCCAGCGTTTGGAAAGTGGCAGTCATCTGAAGGATTCATTAAGATGGGGACTCATTTGCATATTATTAGCGTTATTACATGGAAATAAAAGTGCTGCTGGTTCTTCCCTCCCTCCATGTATCTCTCATCACCCGCCTTTATAACAGCTGTGAATCCTATTTGTCGTGTGACAAACTGGGCTGATAAATCTCGTTACTCACTTGAATGGCTGGGAGACTCATCGCCCATTACTGAATTTGGTGAATTATGTAAGAAATGCATAATTAAAATTAAACCCGGAGCCTCGCATGGAACCTTATGAAATTCCCTTCGTGATGCATTACAGAGAAATGTACGTGGATATTAAAATTTAAGCCTAATTATTTGGATTTATTTTTAATCAATATTTGATACGCCACCTAGAAGTTCCTGTGTACCCACAGCAAAGCAAGCAGTGGGGCTTTGCAGGAGGGCATGGGAAGCGTGTGTGTGTGTCGAGTGTTAGCTTTCATAGAGTCCTAGAATGGCCTGGGGTGAAAAGGACCTCAAAGATCATCTAGTTTCAACCCCCCTGCCATAGGCAGGGTTGCCAAGGGTCGCCAATCACTGCACCAGCTGCTTACTTCAGTGTTTCTTTAAAAGAAGGAAACCTGCCCTGAGCACGAGGTGATAAAAGTTTCCCCAGCTGCAGGAGGTCAGGGCGAGGAACCTGTTTCCCCCAAGTCTTCCCCCACCTGAGCACCGTTGGATGTTGGGGTTTATTGGAGAGGTATTGAATCTGTGGGAAGTAACTCAGTCTAATGGAGCTCCTCTTGGTTGTTCACTCAAGTTGTCGTGAAAGTCATGCTGAAAATCTTTCCCATCACGTATTTCTGCACTCCTGATTCTTATTTAAAGACAGCTGTCCAAACTGCTGTCTATCTTACGGAGGTGTGTACTTGAAATATGCTAAAAAGTTGTTTTCTATGTGCTAAAATTGCCTTTAGAGGCATTTCCAAATGCCCTGGAAAGAGAAGAAATGTTTTTAAGGCATGCAGTCAGCAAACCCCCACTTAATTTTGAAAGGTTCATCTCTCTTAAGTACAAAACTGAATAGAAGAGATTTTATTCCCCTAAATCCCCGATTCTGGAGAAAGCAGCTTGAGATCTCAGTAAGAGAATTAACACACGGGTTAAATTTACAATAAGAAGCAGTACTTGGAAAATGCCTATTCAGATGCTGTTAAGGAAATAATAGGATTAGTTCTTGTCGTGTCAGTGTGGATTCTTCAAACTGCAGGCTTCATGCTGACATGCATACGTTCTGTGTTGCTGGCCTGGGTGTGAAATTGAGGACAGTGAAAACAAAGATGACTTTTCTTGGAGGCAATTCGTTTGAATGGTTAAGCCCGTAGTTCTGCACACACATGCGGCAGGTAATTCAGTATGACAAATAAGCCACTAATAATTCCCCCAGTGCTGTTGTTTGCCACTGAGATGATCTTAATTGCAGCTGTGTAACTGGTGAAATGCCTTTATCCCAAATCGTGAGTGTGCTGCGTCAAACCTGTTCTCCATCCCCATCCTAAGCGGATTTCCAATCATTGCTGTCATCGATGAGAAGCATAATAGACATTTTTACCCGTTATTTTTGTTGTTTCTTTTTGATGACCCATTTATTATTCAGCTGTTTGAAAGGGTAAATAATAGCAGGACGAGGGGAAAGGCTTTAAGGAGGGAAGATTGAGGTTGGATGTCAGGGGGAAGCTCTTTCCTATGAGAGTGGTGAGGTGCTGGAACAGCTGCCCAGAGAGGCTGTGGATGCCCCGTCCATCCCTGGAGGTGTTCAAGGCCAGGTTGGATGGGGCCCTGGGCAGCCTGGGCTGCTATGAAATGTGGAGGTTGGTGGCCCTGCATGTGGCAGGGAGTTGGAGCTTCATGATCCTTGAGGTCCCTTCCAACCCAACCACTTTGTGATTCTGTGATCATCCCTCTATATTTATTATAATGTACGTATATCACATCCGTTCTTTAGAATACAGCGTCTTTGTTTATTTCACAGTTCTCATTAATCCAGAATGGTGAAACAAAGCATTATCTTCCATTCCTCACTGCCATTTCATAACCATCCGTGTGTATCTTTGTTTTTAGCTTAAGCAGCAGTAAGGCTGAGTTGGGCTTTATTTGACATCAGCTGATTTCATCACAGAAGGTGCTGTAGATCATCGCCCTGAAAGACTTCAACAAAATGGTAATGAGAAAAAGAAAGGCTGCTGCTGTGCTGCTGCTCTTTTGTTTCTTTGTCTTCAGACACCACTCCTGCTTCTTGACAGATCTCCTCTTTCCTTCTCTGTTGGCTTTAATCTGCTGTATTCCAAACGTGGGGCATCCAGGAATTCCCCTGCAAAAAATGTCTGGTTTGAGCTGGAGCGAAACCCCGCGCTCCTCCCAGAACTAACTCGGGTTTTAATAAGATCCTGTACAGGAAGGAATTGACTTCTAGGAGCTGCACTGAATGCATATGAAGACATGCATGTGAGGATTGTATTGGCCTTGTCCATGTGTGTCGGATTCTGGTAGCAGGTGTTCTCATTCTTAGCCTTTCTCTTGCATGAAATGCCTTGCTCTGCTCTCCGTAGCTCTTCCTTCCAGTCTCACTAACGGCAGTTGCCCTCTTCTAACAAAAAGTGCTTAACTATATAATGAGTATATATATCTTTAGATGTGTCCATTTAAATTAATAATTAACAGAGCAGATGCCTATGATATGCATCCACTTATGTCTAACCGTTATTTGATGCGACCTAGGCTGTGTGCACAAGTTTTTGTTCCTTTTGTCCAACAGGATGTTTGTAGATGAGTGGGTAAGAGTTGATTTACACTTGAAAGTAGACAATTTCTTCTGAATACTTCTCCTTTTAGTAGTTAGCAATAGCATTTTACCTGCACAGCACAGTGCATTTAAACTGTGGAAGGACCCCATATAGCCATACATATCCATAGGTACATGTTATAGAATGATAGAATCACAGAATGGCCTGGGTTCAGAAGGCCCACAGTGCTCATCCAGTTCCAACCCCCTGCTGTGTGCAGGTCACCAACCAGCAGCCCAGGCTGCCCAGAGCCACATCCAGCCTGGCCTTGAATGCCTGCAGGGATGGGGCATCCACAGCCTCCTTGGACAACCTGTGCCAGTGCCTCACCACCCTCTGGGGGAAAAACTTCCTCCTCATATCCAACCTAAACCTGCCCTGTCTCAGTTTAAGACCATTCCCCTTTGATGCATGCCTCGTATCTTGGGATTCTGCTCATGTGGGTGTGTGTACCCAAGGTGCCACTAAGCAGACATCATAAGCAACTTGTTTCAACGCAAACTCATCTCTTCTTGGTCCTGTTCCATTCAAAAACAGTGCATCTACGCATGAATCCAAACCTTTAGCAACATTGTTAGGATGCTGAGAATTCCCCTGGTTTACTTCATCAGGACATAAATAAAATATAAATATAATATATTATTATATATAATATAATAAACAAAACTTTTCCCTCGTAATAGCTGGGAATATGGGAGTGCACCCACTGGGAAAAATTCCTGGTGTGGGTTTAAAACATCATTTTAATTCTAATTTCACTGTGTGAGATTGAATCTTTTGATGGTGGATTAGTTCACACTTGAGCATTGTTATTTATTTTTTCCTTTCTTTCTTTTTTGTGTTTTTTTTTAGGTCTGAAAGGTTTTTATGGGTTGTGAGATGTTCCAGTGCCTGGATCAATGCTTTTTGTTTCCTGTCGGGAAGGAGTCTGTTGGGTTTTTTTTTGTTTCTTTACTTGTGTTATGTCAACTTAATTGTAAGCCAGCGTGGCAGCCCCAGGGGAAGTGGACTTATATACACAAACAGGTACAACACTGCGTGTGCATGGAGCAAATGGAACCATCCCAGGGCAGAGGAGGTCCCCGAGGAGCTGCCAAGCTGTTCAGCCATCACTGATACCAGAACGGTGATGCCCACGTGGTCCAAATGCCTCTTCTTTCTGCACGGGCAGAAACAGGAATGCAGGAGATAGGCTTCATCTGCAGAGCTGTATCAGCTCATGCTCACACTGGTGTGAGGTTTAGCAAGGTTTGTGCTCTGGTGTGAGTAAAACAGAGGGAAATCTGTCTCATAGAATCATAGAATCACCAAGGTTGGAAAAGACCTAAAAGCTCATCCAGTCCAACCGTTCACCTATTCCCAATAGCTCCCACTAAACCATGTCCCTCAATACGACATCCAGCCTTTGACCATCCAGTCTCTTGTTATCAGAGGGCAGCCTGAGCTGGGGAGGGTCAGCCAGCCCACAGCAAGGGTTGGGACCAGAAGATCTTTGAGATCCCTTCCAACCCAAACCGTTCTGTTATTGGATGGTTTTAAATAACACGTGTGCACGTCATGTCTATGTGAAACCATCCTGGGACTTGTGGATTGAGATGCGCTGTGATTTGGATGATGACATCCTGACAGTGACCAAGTAGGCGTACCTGCATCATGATGTTTTTGCTTTGACCTGCTGTCCCCAGACACAGATTGCCCTCACAAAGGCCCATTAAAAATCACTTTGCTCTCTGGGATGCTTAACTTGCTGTGTTTTCAGTTAGCCGTGCTGAACCTTGAAAAAGAGAGTGTGTGAGCTTCCAGCAGGTTATCTGGAGTTCAGAAATCTCCGCAGAAGATTAAGCAAGTTAGAGAGAGAAATTAGCCCTGATCCCTTTCTGCCAGCATAGGATTATCCTGCAGCACACCGGTTTTGAAGTTTATGTCTAATCCAGTTTTACACGTCCCAGGGGACTGTGCTCCTTACAGCTTCTGCAGAGCAGTTGCGTGGTGGAGCCTCTGCTTTAGAGGTACTTGAGATTCAATTTGCATTTCCATTACTGCATCCCATTTCATCCTGTGCCATATACTTAATGTCTCTGCTTTGTAGGGTATGGCTTTTGAAGACATATGGATCGTTACTGTGCTTGTGCTGCTTTATATGCTTACTGCACACATAGCTGGGCGATCTGAACCCCATTCTTACACATAACTTGTGTTTAGGGCTGTTGAGCATATTTGTGTACGAGAGGGGTTGTGGCAGTCAGTGTGGATCGCAGTGCATCGACACAAGTGGCGTGAAACAAGGTGAGATGAGCCAAGTGTGCAGCAGTATTGCTAGTCAAGGCAAAAAGGAGCAAATGCTGCTGCTTTCCAGCAAGGTGCAAGGCTTAAATGGTCAGTCTGGGAGTTTTTCATGCAGCGTGGTATGAGTTTGTAAAACCATAATTGTTCTTTTCTAATAAATGTGTATTTCCAGGCTGAAAAACAACTTGTCTGTGATCTTTGAAGTGCCTTTCTGCAAGCATTGTTCCTTGCACACACGGGGCAGTAGCAGAGCAGCAGAGCATTGAAGCATGTGGTCTATCTCAAGTATGCAGGCAGTGCATTTAAAAGAAGACAGCATGTTTTACTTGTCTGGCCAAAACTTGTTTAGAGCCATGCTAGATCAGCACCCAGCTCCGTCCCAAGCACATTTCAGGAGCTGTTTCTAGGACTAGAAAGTGTTGGGTAAGTCAGGAATGCAAGCCTAACCCCCCAAAGTGCATTTTATAGGTTGAAAGTTTAAATTCCAAGTTTCTGCAAGTATCCATAGTGCAGTGGTGAGCTGGAGAGATCCCAGAATTGGACCTGATCCTGCCCTGTGCCTTCAGTCTCAATTCACATCCTGCAGTATTATTTCATTCTTCTCAGTGCAGATGGCAATGAAAGATAAAAACCAAACAAACAAAATGTGAAAAAAAACAAGACCTGCAGCATTTCTAGAAGGAAAAGCAAGGAGAAGATGGCAAAAGATGAACACAGTGGCTAATCATAATACTGTGCATGGAGATGGCTTTTTTCATATTACAGTAAATTATGTGTGCACTTGAAAACTATGTGCAATCTGAGCAATTTTTAGCAGTGTTAATGGTGTATTGCTGCAACCTGGGCAGCAGAGGATATTTCTGCTTTTCCAGCAGAGCTGCTTGGGCACCCCATGCTCCTGCCATTTTCTTCATGGGCAATAGTTGTGGGGAAGAACCCAAATCCACAGCGATGGCATTTTATGAGCCATCCTCTCCCGGAGTTGTTCCTTGCAGAGGGGAGGTTCAGGCTGGACATTAAGTAATATTGATTTGGTGAAAGAACAGTGCTGCAGTGGCACAGCTGCCCAGGGAGGTGGTGGGGTCACCCGGAGGTGTTCCAGAGCAGTGGGGATGTGGCACTGAGGGACATGGGCAGTGGGCATGGTGGGGTGGCTGGGATTGGACTGGGTGATCTTAGAGGTCTTTTCTGACCTTAATGATTCTTCCTTAATCATGAGAACCAGCATACTTTCTAGGATTCTATGATTTAGAGAATTTGCATCACTCGTACAAAAGAAGTGGGGTTGGAAGTCTCCTCTTCTGTCCCCATCCCGCCACACGGCTCCTGCCACCATGGGGACACGTTCTAGAAAACAAGCTAAGATGTTCTCAAGGAAATCAGTGCTGGGAAGTTGTAGGGCTGTCAATGAATTCTCTCTTCCCCCTTGGAAATGAGGTTTCTGAAGGACAGTGGCAGATGCTGTTTAGCAGGACACTGTGAGCACACCTCAGTAAGTGGCTGGGCTGTCTGTGTTACTTTTATTCCTCCTGGCTGTAGTTATCCTGATTCGAGGCCCAGGATTAATCCATAAGATGCTGAACATCCAGGCTGGATGTGGGCAGCTGGTGCTTGGCAACCCTGCACATAGCAGGGGCTTGAAACTAGATGTGACCCTTTTCAACCCAGGCCATTCTATGATTTCAGGAACGTGCTCGATTTCTTTCCTCATTTTCTATGACAGTCATCGTATGCAGAGCAGGGTGCACCAGCACTCCCTGTGAGCAGTTTAACTGCTAGTCCTCCTGTGCCAAGGATGTGAGGTCTGTGCTCAACCTCAAGTGTGTATGATTGTGTGATGTCAGAGGCACTTCAGCACAGGCTGCACAGATGGGCAGTGGTGCCCCGTCCCTGCAGACAGCCAAGGTCAGGCTGGATGGGGATCTGAGCACTGATGGAGCTGTGGGTGTCCCTGTCCAGTGCAGGGAGTGGGACAGACGGCCTTGAAGGGACCCTTCCAACTCAAACCATTCTATGATGAGAGAATAAATGCTGGTCATTGCACAAGGGCAGGCATTGTGAAAGGCTGGGTGCTGGTTCTGAGCTGCTGGTGGGACGTCAGCTCAGAGCATCATCATCCTCATGGCTAAGCTCTCTCTGAGTACTCTCTTCTCTCTGAAACCATTGATTTGCAGCATGCCCAAACCAAATTTAAGCATGGAGCCACATAGATCTGAATTTAGCTGTGCTGGCTGGTTTCCCTAGGAGGAGGGATCAAGGGGATGAATTTGATTGCCTCAGAAAATTAGTGTTGATTTCAGTGAAGAATATTTTATTACAGTGTTTGCATTGGCATTCCCTTCATAGGATAATGGCTAAGAGTTTCCAGTGTTTCCTGTGCTTGTGTGTATTTAATGATTTAATCTATTCCTTCTGAATGCTGGTTTGGAAGAAAAAAAAAACGACAATAAACAAGGCTGGCTGCCTACTATTAATATCCCTCCATAAAATAAAATCACTAATCCCAAAGGTGGAGTTGCAAATGAAAAGGAAAAAAACAACAAACAGTCTTGGAAAGTATTAAAACTAAATTACAGGTTCTAAAATAGACACCATCCATGTTGTTTTCTTCAGCTATGGATGCCAGAGAGGCTGCAGTGCTTTGGAAAGTTGGGATGCTGTTATCTCCATCCCTGAGCATGGGTTTGGAAACTTGGGATTACTGTCATGCATTGGAAGTTGAATTAGAATCATAGAATCATGGAATCACAGAATCATAGAATCATAGAATCACAGAATCATAGAATCATAGAATGGGCTGGGTTGAAAAGGACCACAATAATCATCTAGTTCCAACTCCCTGCTATGTGCAGGGTCACAACCAGCAGACCAAGCTGCCCAGAGCCACATCCAGCCTGGCCTTGAATGCCTTCAGGGCTGTTTCAACCTTCTTGTGTTTAAGGCTTAAAGACTGAAGATTTCCCTCTTCTCCCTCCTCCAGCATCACTTTGGGGCTGAGACAGAGCATGGGAAGTTTTGTAGCAGCAGGAAATATCTTCATATGGGTGAGACTTAATGAAAAAGGCTGCTGTGGTGCTGAGGGTGGCTCGTAAATCAGCACTGTACCTGTTAAACCAGGCTGGCACCAGGGGAGCAAGTGTAATCACATCATGGTATTCAGGCATGCAAGTATGGCCAGTTAAAACAGGAATGATATGCTGGAGCAAACATGACCAAGGTTGGGCTTTGTGGGGATCAGGGCGTGCATCCAGGTCTGCTTGCAGAGCTTCTGGTCAAGGATGTGCCTCCTTCTGCTGACGTCCAATAGGACTGGGAAGAGAAATAGAGCGCTCGGAGCGAAGGGGCTAAGCATCACTTAAAGGTTCTTGTGTGTTCTGTGTCAGGCCCCAACCCGTGATTTATGATTGTTGCTAAGCCAGCAGGGAATCCTATCTGTGCTTTCCAGCATTGTTTCCAGACTGCAGAGGCTTTGTTCCTTCTGAGCACCTCCCCTCCAGGAGAAGCAGGGTGGTTGAGGAGCACACGTGGGGGAATCCAGATGGCACATTGCTGTTGTAGAAGGGCTCTTTCATGGCACTGTATTTACCAAAGCTGCTTGGAGGAGGTTATTTAAACAGCAGAGATTTGAACCACGCTCTTGACATAATTTTTCTCCATCTGCAACTGAAATACCGGCCTCTTCTGCGGTATTTAGAGAATCTGCTGATCTCTGCTCTGAACTGAATGGCTCTCAGGGTTAGCTGCATGCTTTTAAGGTGCAGTTGTTCACAATCTCCAGTGTCATTTCGGGCTGCCTAGCCTGATTTCTCCAGCAATCTATAGGGCGGGCACTGTTAGAGAAATACTGACTTTATAGCAGCTCACCTGGGTTTTGGGATTCATCCTTGTGAAATGGGGAAACAAAGAGCAGGGCAGGGATGCTGAGATTGTGGTGCTGAGGTTGAGGCTACTCCCCCATTGATTCTGCTGTAAGACATTTATTTTCCTTCTATTCTCTTGGGCTGGGCTCGAGGGGAATGAAAATCCAACCTGCAATAAAGCAGCGCCTTCCTTTACTGACCAAACACTCCTGTGGTGCTGTCTCCATCTGACCGAGCTCGAGAGGTGATGGTCACTGCACAGCTGCCTTAGTGCACTCATCAGGACGGTGTGCAGGTCCCTGCTGCTGGATCTGTGCCTGTCCCTATTGCTGGCTGTGACAGGTCAGGATGAGCCCACGATCCCAGTCCTCTTGGGTTAACCAGGGTAACCTGAGGGTTTGTGTGTTGTGGAACCTGGAGGCAGATCCTGTGGGCTTGAACACTGCTGGCAGCTGAGGTGCAGTGCAGATGCTTTTGGGAGGTATTGCAAAATCATAGAATCATAGAATCATAGAATCACCAAGGTTGGAAAAAACCTAAGAGATCATCCAGTCCAACCGTTCACCTATTCCCAGCAGCTCCCACTAAACCATGTCCCTCAACACAACATCCAGCCTTTCCTTGAACACCCCCCAGGGTCGGTGACTCCACCACCTCCCTGGGCATCCATTCCAGTGCCTGACCACCCTTTCCGACAAGTAATACTTCCTAATGGTTTTATGGAGGTGAATTTTCCCTTGTTGACACCCCAGAGTGGCACTGATGGGCTGCTTTCCCCAACATCCTCTGCGTACATCAGCCCTGCCAGCAAAAGCAGGTTGAAAACACCTTTGCATTGGACTAAAGAGATTCTTTGTATGAATAAGCACTTGAGTTAACAGCACCAAGAGCTCGAGGTAAGTTTACAACACAAACTTACACTTCAGAAGGATGGCGGTGTGCCTTTTGCAGCCAGACGAGTCTACTCCTGCCTAATCCTTAGTGGTGTGGAGCAATTGCTTTCCAGAGACAAGTAGGTTTCGTGGCTGGAACAGCAAGGAAGCATTATGGCTATTCTGTGAACCTCTTTCAAAGTGAGTTGTGAATCCTTTTGATGTGTGAGCAGTCCCACCGTGTGATACCACGGCCACAAAAATATGCGTTTTCTTTTTAAGAGGAAAAACTCAAACCTGGGGAGAAATTCCCAGGAGGGAAGTTTAACAGCTTCAAAGTGTTTCTGCAGCACTTTTTCTTGGTGTGTGGGCAGGAAGATTTCTTTCCCCTCAAAAACAAGCAAGCCCTTCTCTGTAGAGTCCCTCTGGGCTTCAAGGTAGACTTCAGACTTGGGGAACCTTCCTACCTGGGGTGCCTTCAGAACTGAGAAACCTGGAGAGATTTCAGAACTGAGATGCCTCCAGAGCTGGGGAGGTGCTGTGAAGTCAGCAGTGCCGTGACCCTGTTGACAGAGAAGTATCTACTTGCTTCATATTGCTTCCTTAGTTGTGGTGGTGGCTGGGGTCTTGGTGTCCAGGGATCCCAAACGTGCCACATTCATAGTGTTGGGTGTGCCCAAGAGCCACAAAGGGTGTAAGGCAGTTTGGGAGCTGCTTGGCTTCCCTTTAAGCATGCCTTGCTTGGGGAAACTCAGATTCCTTCATTGGATGTTGGGTTATGTCAAGTCCTGGCAGTCTCCAGCTGAATTTACAAGACTTGTAATGAGAGCTTGCAGTGGAATGGGAGGGATGGGCAGATGAGGTGACTTCAGACTTCAGCAGCCTGGTGCATCTTGGCTGAGAGATTTTCGTCAGCATTGCCCAAGAGAACACACACTCCATAGTGTGTTTTCGTTCCCACCTTTGCTGAGCCTGTTTGCTTTGGTTGCACAAGCAACAGCTGTGCTCGATTGTTTGTTCCCATTTTCTTCTTAGGTCAAAATGTCAGTTTTCATCAAGAAAACACCATTACCAGCACCTTTGTGAGCAGGGCATCGTGTGTGCCCTGCCGCAATCCCAAGTGAGGTGCTTCTGTGGCAGAGGGTGGGCAGGTGGATGGATCAACTGGGAAACCTGTATAGAATCACAGAATGGCCTGGGTTCAAAAGGCCCACAGTGCTCATCCAGTTCCAACCCCCTGCTGTGTGCAGGTCACCAACCAGCAGCCCAGGCTGCCCAGAGCCACATCCAGCCTGGTCTTGAATGCCTGCAGGGATGGGGCATCCACAGCCTCCTTGGGCAACCTGTTCCAGTGCTTCACCACGCTGTAGATTGGACAGAGGGGGCTGTAAGTAAATTTAGGGGTCAAATAAAGATAGAAGGGGGATTGAAGATCTCCTCCAGCCACGCTGGGGCTATGTTCCTTTGCACCAACACCTACACATAGGATTCTGCTCCAGGGAAGGGAGTCCCTGGCTGCATTCAGGTGTCTCTATCAGCCTGCAGAGGGGACTCAGAGGTGGGCATCTGGGATTAGATGAGCATCAGCCCCTTCGTGGGCATTGCATCTGCTTGCAGTGGGGAAGCCTTGTCCACAAAGCATCTCCCATATAGAATTTAAGCAGCTCCTCTGTCTTTTCTTTTGGGGCAGTGAGCAGAGAGGATGAATCTGATGCGGGTGTTTGTGCTGTGAGGTAGCGCTCAGTGCCAGCACCTCTCACATCCCCTCTCTTGCAATGATTTCACTCTCGAAGCAGCTCTGACCAGAAGGGATTTCACCCATTTCCCTCCTTCCTTGAGGCAAAACCCCCATAAAACAAATGATCTGGCAGCTGCTCCCACTGCCAAGGTCCGGCATGTTCCTTCATGGGATTTGATCCAAAATAAGGGTTACCCCATAAGAGCTACACACAACGTTTATCCATGCATGGAGCAGACTCACAGCGAGGGTGGGATGGGAAGCAAGCAAGCCCTGAGTGGGAGTTTGTTTTTCTACCAATTCTGCATTCAGAAAGCACTGTGAGCACATAGAATGCTAAGTGACAGCACGGCCTCCGCTTTCATTCTGCACCAGGAATTGTTTCCACTAAAAATGGGCTGGTTTGCATCTTTTTAAATGATTTTTTTTTTTTTTTTTTTAATATTAATTCTCTCTTTAACAGTGTTATGAAGCCTGGGTACGATGTGTGATTATTGACATCTGCATGCAGAAAGCCAGGCCAGGCACTGTGCTTTCCTATGCTGGAAGATAAACACTGCATTTTGGATAAATACTTCACTGGAGCCTGAGATCTAACTGGAGTAGGCCTCAGTGATCCTTATGGGTCCCTTCCAACTTGAGATATTCCATGATTTTAAGTTGATCTGCCCGGTGAATCGCTGTGGTTTTGGGAGCAAGGTCTGTTGCTGTAGATATTTGTGCTCTGGCACAGTGTGGTGGACTGGATTACTAAGTCCCATTTCCAGTTTGTAGATGCAGGGTCACATAAAATGGGATGTCATATGCTTCCCAAGCGGCTTCATCCCCCTTCAGTGCTGCCTCTTTCTGGCCTGGGTTTGAGGCAGGTGTCCACAGACCTTTTCAGTGCTGGAAGTATTCGTGTCTAGCTAGATGCATCCTACTTAAGAGCAGGAAAAGCAAGGACAAGCCTTCCTTATGGGACATATAGTGGTGTAAAGCTTTACCTCATGAGCTTCTTGGTGAGGCTGACTGGTTCCATCGACTCTGAGAAGAAGGTCCTCTTGGAAGACAGTGGGAGCACGCTGCTGTGATCTGGGCACCTGAGCATGAATGTGACCATTTGGGCAGCCAGCTGTCTTCAAACGTGGATGCCTGAATAGCTTTGAGGACCCGAGCTGAAATTCATATCATGTAGGTGATGGATAAAGCACAGAGAGCACCTTGTACAATGTGTTTTGGCTGTTGGCCTGTACGGTGATGGCATCTCCAACATCAGCAGAGCTACCTCCATGTACTTTTCCCTACCCCTACTCATTGAAGTCTTTTGCTTCCATATTCCATATTCCATCCTTGCTCAGTGCTCATTGCGTTGGTCTTAAACCTTCATCCTCACTTAAAATAAGCCACTTCCCATTGTAGGATGCATTATCCTTTTCTTTGGTACTGTATTTGGAATAGATGCACTCTCTGGAGCTTGTACTCCTCACTGTTACTTCCTTGTGTTCTCACAAGTATTTGTGAAAACCTGCCATTTGCTGATCCTGGCTGTGTTTTGGGCCTCTGGTTCCCTGCAGCCATTCTCCATTTCCATTCACAGAGGCTGTGTAGTCACCAAGCATGGGACAGAGATCGGGCAACAGCTTCACAGAACTGTCGCATCACAGAATGTCTTGGGTTGGAAAGGACCTCAAAGATCATCTAATTCCAGCCCCCTGCTGTGGGCTGGGTGCTCCCCCCCCAGGTCAGGCTGCCCTGGGCCCATCTATGGCCTTGAATACCTCCAGAGATGGGGCACTCACAGCTTCTCTGGAAGGTTCCTTGCAGCCTAAGGGAACTTGTAATCCTGCAATACTTAAAAAACCTGCAATCTTGAATTCCATCAAGTGCAGTTTTGGAAGGTGTTGCCTCTGCTGGTGAGCACGCCTGTACACATGTTTATCGGAGGGAGGGCAGCTTCCAGAGAGCTGCTCAGCCCATCTCGAGGGCACTTCCAGCCACCATCTCTCCTGCTCTCCTGTCCTCCTTCACGTTTGTCTCAAACAGCAAATGGCAATGTCCCCAGGCTCCAATGGCCTGTGGTTGTCCCCTGACCTACGGCATTTGAAAGTAGATCTCCAAAAGCTCTTGAAGTGCTAATTTTGTTCAGACTGCTGTGTTTCTTCGGTGAGCCTTCACATCACACAGGCTTGGGAAGAAAAGCAAGGACAGCCAGATGGTGGAGTGGCTCAAAAGCCTCTTTTGTTTGTTTCTTTTGCCCTTGGAAGGAGAGGTGAAGGCGTGAGAAAGCTCCTTGTGGCATTGGCACATGAAGTTAGGAAATTAATTGCATAACTCACCTTGCCATGCTCCCAAATCCCACCTCCTGTATCACTGTATCCTAACATGGACCTGCCATTCCGGAGCATCATTCAGAAATTTTCTAGCTGTCACGGTGTTTTCTGTTGGTGTACTGCAGGAGATGTTCAGGAAACATTTAGATGTTGTACTGAGGGATGTGGTTTAGTGGGAAATGTTGCTGACAGGGGGATGGTTGGACTGGATGATCTTGGAGGTCTTCTCCAACCTTGGTGATTCTGTTCTATGGTTCTACTTGCTGTCCGACAGAGGATGAATTGCAGTGACTTGAAAAATAAGGAGATTGACACTAGAAGTTTTAGGGCAAATCCTGAGGACAGGTCACTGAGGTATGGATTATCTCATTAGCTTAACCAGAGAGAAAAATTTAATAAGACGTTGTGTTTTGTGGCTGCTGATAGCAATGGGGATGCAGCCTCAAGTGAAGGGACGCATCACACATTTTAAACCTCCTGTAGAAGAGTTTTGGCTGTGAGGATAATAGAGGCACAAGCAGAACGAAATGCAAGGAGGTACGGTGAGGCAAGTGAACTCCCATGGATAGAATCACAGAATCACAGAATTGTAGGGGTTGGAAGGGACCTCCAGAGATCATCGAGTCCAACCCCCTGCCAAAGCAGGTTCCCTACACCAGGTCGCACAGGTTGGCATCCAGGCAGGTCTTGAACATCTCCAGAAGCAGAGAGCATCTCATAGCAGAGAGCAAGGAAAGAAAAAGAAGAGGGTGAAGGGGGAGAAAAGGCAGTGGGATTGGAGCAGAACTGAATCCTGGTAATGCTCCAGGCTTTGGAAATCAGTAGGCTTCTGGTTCTGGATGGAACCCCGATGCAGCTTAACAAAGGCTGGAATACCAAGATATGTTAATACCTTTTCTTTGGGAGTTGTTTGCCTCTGCTGTGGGCTAGGGGGCTTTACCCACAAGCTTAAAAATAGGGATAATTAGTGTAATCCCAAAGCAAGGGAGCATGTGCAGATGATAAACCTGTCTTGTCAAACCATATTGCTCACAGGGTGACACGTAAAGAGGGTATTTTTTGAATGCTGACCCCCCTAATTGTCATGCACGATGAAATAACAGAAGGTGATGTGAGCAAGGGCTGGAGGGGACAGAAACTTGTTGCCTTTCATGAGAGGCACTCTGGGGAAGTCCTGTTGGTTCTAGGAAGCACTCTGAGGGTCAGCAATCTTTTAGACAACAGTTCTCTAAGGAAGGAGGTCAGCTTTCTGCCTAACGTAAGGCATCTTAAACTCTCTGCTGGTGTCTTCTCACTATATATGCAGACATGCAGTCCCCTGTGTGGGATCTGGAATTCCCTCTTTGTTTCACAGAGGAAGGCAGCACAGTTTCTGCAGAAAGGTGTACAACTCAGAGGTGCTCCTCCACCCTGGTCTGAAGGAGGACATCAGCAGCATCCTGGCAGCACAGTGGGCTGCTAAAAGCTACTGGGACAGCCCCAAATCCTGTGTTTGTGCCTTTCACCGTGATGGCAGGAATAGTTTTCTTCTTCATAAATGTCAGTGGGATGAGAAAGGGGAGCAAGGGCTTTGTGATATAGAAACAGGTGCCTGCAAAGAGCCTTCATCAAGGAAGAGGAGTGCTGCAGGATCCTGCTGCTCAGCAGAACCTGGCTTCCACCGAGGTCTTTGGACATCATCCAGGATGTGTTGGAATCCATTGCAGGATCCAGCAGACAGTATATTATCTCCTTACTGGCTACATCTATACTAGCACTGTTATACTGGGCACAGCACCTTGTTTCATATGGGACATGGACCCACAGCCTCGTGTGCATGTACCTTCTCTATTGTGGATGCCAAGGTCATTGAATTGCACAGACATGCATCAGAGGCTGTGGCAAGGTCTTTGCCTGTAGTTTGCTCCTGGTGCTGCAACCATCTTTACTCATGGACAGCAGGAAGCGTCGAAAAGTAGAAAAACAGAATTCATGCAGAGAAGAATCCAGATTGGGAGAGGCAGGATTGGTGGTGGCTGCCTAATTCGTCATGTGTTATATCATGCCCCTACCATGTCCTGGCAGGGGCAGCCACAGTTTGGGAACGTGAAAATGGGCAGCGAATTGATCTGTGCCCAGATTATCCTATAGAAGTTCAGCATTGACCATGACCAGCCATCAGACAGGAGATTTTAAGGCTCTTCTGGGCTGACTCCTCATCATAACTGAGTCTTCATTAGGTCTGGGAGATGCTGCTGAAAAATTAATACTGCACTTACAGGTTTTAGTTAAGGAGTCTGCTGTGGGCAGTGACTGAACGTCCCTGCTGACGGGGCCTGAAAACCTGGAGAGCTAAGTGTTGGTTGCTGTTTATTCCTCTTTAGTTAGCATCTATATTTAATGCTTTATCTCTTTCAATGGCTTTGCAAATGTGAATGAATTAATTGCAAAGTTACTGCAGTGCACGGAACGAGTAGAGCCCTGCTGATAAGTCAGGGTTGGGTGTTCGTGTGACTGTTGAGAGGTCTGTCCCAGTGTTCGTGTTTGCTTTCTTCTTTCAAGCCTGATTGCTGCTTTCAGATGCTCTTCGCTGCTGGGGGAAACCCAGGATTCAGCAAAACTCTGTTGTGAAGCATTTTTCTTAGAGAGGAAAAGCAGAACCTCTGTGCTCTAGAAAGTGCAGATACGCTGATGCATGAAATTTCCTGATTTAAAATGAGTTAACTTGTCCTTTTTTCTTTCTCTTTCTCTTTTTCGAAGAGTGATCAGACAGCATTAAGAATATATCTGGCTGGGAATGTATCTCTAATTAATTGCATTGCAGCAAATGAGACCATTCCGAAAAATCCTCCGTGCACATTTTAGACCTTAATCAAGTGGTAACCTGTTTGACAGTGCATTGCAGTGAGCTAGGTAATTTCACTCTGTTGGAAGTGACTTATTCCTTAGCACTGGTTAATGAATTAGGAGTTGCAGATTGTTCAGTTATCACGGTTGCTATGAGGTGTGTTTCTCTTTTGCAGACGTGTCTTGCTGGAAGGCAGAAGCACAGGGTGTGAGGTACTGGAAAGAGTGGTGATGCCCTTGCACTGCTGCCCAGAGCTGTGGGTGCCCCATCTCTGAAGTGCCCAAGGCCATGGATGGGCCCTGGGCAGCCTGAGCTGGTGGGGGCACCCAGCCCATGGCTGGGGTTGGGACTGGATGGGCTTTAAGGTCCCATTCTATGATTCTGTGATTCTGTGATTGATTCTATGAGCTCCAGTCTTCTGAGTGTCTTCCTCTGTTGGGTAACTTGTTCTTGCCTACCGTACCCATCCAAAGTCTTCCTGTAATATTGGTGAGACTGTGGTAGAGCAGGGAATGAATGCATGGGATAATTATTTTGCTTCTATTGGGTTAGGCTGAACTTATGGCTAGGAACATTCTTCCATCATACAAGAAATAGTGGGAGCTGTGCTTCCTTTTATTGCCATAGCGGGCTTCAATTTGCAACCTGTTTCTGCACTGGTCACCAGAGGATGATTTTGTGAGTTAGCCCTGAAGACAAACAGAGATAACCAGGCCGTATCAATTTTGCCTCTCTGAATGGACATTTCTTGCTTTCCTTAGTGACTTTGGTGGGGAGCCTTACAGCATCTCCTCACGGGCTCCTTGGAGATGTAGGGTTGAGCTCTTCCTAGCTTTGCCCAGAGCTCCTCCTAGCTTTGTATCTCCATATGTTGTCCATACTCACTCCAGGATGGGTTGAAGTCAGCAATGTATAAATTCGCATTGACAGTGTCACCTTCAATATTGCTTAATTGCAGGAAGAGTTTCAAAGTCCTCAGTCTCCCCTTGTACTTTCCTTCACTTCTTTAGCATTGCACTCAGTGATCCTTGTAAGCCCCTTCCATCTCAGGATATTCCGTAATTCTGTGTTTCTGTGATGTGGTTTCTCTGCTGCCTTAAAATCGTATGTAACAGCAGGAGTAGGAGGGAGATGCACAGTAGAAGAAATGATCCAAAACAAGAGTAGTCCCAGTGAGAGGAGAAAAAAAGAGGACCTAAATCCCAGTAACTATCAGGGGTGAGGATTAAGTGTTTGGGAAGGGAATTTGCTCATGGTTGGGTGTATTTTGCCAAGATGGGGAAGCATTTCTCCATGCGGACTGTTGGTTATCTCATATCCCATGGCTTTGCTTTTGCCTAGCTGAAAGGCTCTACCAGTTTCCCCTGCAAGCATTTCACACTCGACATACTCACTTTCCCTGATGTTTCTGCATAGCCATAGGTTCAATAAACTGCTGGTCCTACTCACTCATGAACCTGCTTATGCATCCACGTGCCTTCCACAAAGATGTAGGTGGGCATGTCTACATCTGCCGCTTTGCCAAGAGAGGAGCCACCAGGCTGCCTAACCTGGGTGTGCTGTTCATGCCCCACGTCCCAGCTGTGACCTCTGAGCCAAGCAGAAACAAATCCCTGGACCCATTCTTCCTCCTGCTTCATCTTGGAATCAATCATAGAACCATTAAGGTTGGAAAGACCATTAAGATCATTTAGACCAACCGCCTTCTTACCCTTTCATCCTGGCAGCAGGAATTCCTCTCCAGCTCTGCCCATTTTGCTGTGTTGGGACCACAGCCCTTTGCTGAGTGTTTCCTGCACTGAGCCTTGCGATACTCCTTTCCTGGTCCCTGCTATCCCCCTCCAAGATGCCATTAGCCTCCAGGAGGAGATCACAGAATCACAGAATCATAGAATGGCCCGGGTTGAAAAGGACCACAATGATCATCTAGTTTCAACCCCCTGCTACGTGCAGGGTCGCCAACCACCAGACCAGGCTGCCCAGCAGAGATGCTGAAGGCTTCCCAGCCTCCTGGGAGCACTGTGGCACTGGGTCCATCCCCAGCACTGAGACGCATTGACATGGCCTCACAGAGTCCTGAGAGATGCAGTGCTGGAGGGGAGCGTGGCCGGCACGCATCAGCTGTTCCGCAGCCGCAGCCGTGCTTGATCCGGCATCAGGCTGGGCTAATCCCCTGTGCCTTTAAACGTGATGCACATCAAAGCCAAACAGCGTGGAGGAATTCCCCCTTCCCTCTCCCTCCTCCCCGCCCTCCCTTCCTCCTTTTTCGTTTAAAATTTTAGGGACTGGAGAGTGGATTGCAGCTGACACAGATTTGTAGTCGTCTCCATGGTGACAAAGCCGGGCTCCTTGTATGTGGAGCGTGTTCATTGTTAAGTTTCTAATTTCAGCGAGGTCGCTGGATGGCTTTTCTCCTTTTTTTTTCCCCTGCAGCTCCCAGATACCCAGGAGAGCCATGAGTGCCGCGGATGCCCCTGCCTCCCCCTGCTTCCCCCTGCCTCGCCAGGCAAGCTCCCTGGCTGCTTCCCTGCCATCCTTGGAGCAAACACACTGGGAACTGACCTCCAGTTTTTGCAGCCTCGCTGCTTTTCCCCATCTGCCCGTTCTGCTCGGTATTCGGCTCACGTCCGCTCAGCAATTCCCACCACTCCCTGCATCTCCTCAGTGCTTCCTGAAGTCTCCTGTCTGTTCCATGCCGCCTCTCGCTGCTGCCAGTGGGATGCTGTGCAAACGTGCAACAGGCTCTGCCCGCTGCTCGCACCATAAAGAACCCCCCTATACACCTGGCCTGGCAAATTCTGGCCAAGGCATGCAGCACAGCACACATCATGCATTGGGCAGAAGTGAGGTGCACTCTGGTTTCATGGGCTTTGTGGCGGCACTGGTGTTTCACAAGTTTTTGACCATTCAGTTTGACCTTCCTTGCGCATCTTGAGTGAACAACAGCCTGCATGCAGACTTCTAAAAAGCAATGTTTTAAATTAGGTGGAATTGGATGTTGCTGAATTGCCCCCTCAAGTCGTACTCTGAAGGGTGGCAGGGAGAGAGGTGCTTTCTCTTCTGCTGTTGTTGGGCTCTGAAGGAGTTGAACTCAGCGACTCTTAGAGGCTCCTTCCAGCTCATAGAATCATAGAATCACAAGGTTGGAAAGGACCAACAAGGTCATCTAGTCCAGCCAACCTCCTATCACCGTTACTACCCACCAAGCTACTAAACCATGTCTCGTAGCTCAATAACTTTATGATTCTATGAAATGCTGCATCTCCAAGGGTGCTTAAAAGCAGGCAGGATGGTTGTGCAAGGCTTTGCTGGATGGGTGGAGGCAACCTGCTACAGTTTCTCTGTGCCGTGTACTGGGAATGGTCACTGCCTGGGAATTCTCTAGGTCAATGGGAGTTTCAAACAAAACCATGCCACAAACTTCAGTAACTCTTGGTGATGTGGATCACTGGTTTCCCAAAAGTGAAGCTTGTACCTTGGCTCATGTTTAGTTTGCAGTAGGAGTGCTTATGTGGTCAAGAGGAGCTTGGGATAGATGGTGGCTGAGTGGCACGTTGGCATGCTGGCCATGATTTGCCCAATGTGTCCCTGCTGCATCTGTCATAGGATCATAGAATCAAAGAATCATAGAATGGCTTGCGTTGAAAGGGACCTGTAAGACCATCTAGTTCCACAAACAGAGTTGCCAACCATTAGACCAAGTTTCCCAGAGCCCCATCTAGCCTGGTCTTGGACACCTCTAGGTAATTTGTGATCTGGGAGTAGATGTGTCAACCTGTGCTCTTTAGTGGCTCAAGTCAGGGTGTTCTTGTAGCATTGATTTGAGGCATCCTGTTGTAGCTCCAGAAAAAAACTCAAAACAAACTGGTCATTTGATATGGAAGAGGTGATGAGCCTTCCTCTGAACACTGCCTTCTTCATCACTTGATATTTGTCCAGCACAAAACCCTCCTTCTTCATAGCAAAACGAAAACCCTTGTTTGACCCATGGGACAACAAGTCTGCTACAACCTGCAAAGCAGATTGTTCCAAAGAAACACCATCTCATCTCTTGCTGCCTTTTGTTCCCAGCATAAGACCCTTCCATTGAGTAGTTGATAGGTTTAACTTCATCCTGGTTTCATGAGTGCTTTGCTACACATCTGTGTTTGAATACCTTGAAAGACTGAAGAATAGTGGCCAATATCACTCTGCTTTAAGCCCACAAAACCGAACATGCTGTTTTTGCATCAACAGCCAGAATGTTGGTGTCCTTTTTGGGGTTGCATGGTGGCAAAGGGGAAGATGAGATGGTACATTTGAGCTGCTGTGTCCGTGTGCTGCCTTTAAATGCCTTGCATCATCTGGTCAGTCAGTAGCCTGGCTGAAAACCCTATGGCTGTGCTAATTGAATCAAACCCCTCCGTAGAAAGCATTGGACTGTTAAGGTCAAGCGCAATGAAACACGCAGCCATAATTGAGGTATTCGTTCATTCATGTGCATGCTGGAAGAAAGGCTTGTCTGATTGATGTACCTACTGATGCGCTCCTTGAGGAAGGATTTGCCTGACATTTCAGACCCAACTGAGTTGGTTGGGAAGGTCTTCATGCTTCCCATGCACAAAAATGAGATGGTATTTCTGCGCCGTTCCCTCTCCTCTCGTTGAAGGGCATCTTATTCCTGCTATTGGTTGTTCTTGAGAACCAAATGTGAGCTTTCTCTCACTATGTGACATTAAGGCACAAGGCAGTGCCACCTCCAGCAGCACCCCACTTCAGTTCCTTACTTTAGCGCTGTGGGAAGGGATGGGTTTTGAGTTGGACAGGCTGCACTGATCCTCTCTGATTCACCCAAGAAAGCAATTTATCCATCTGTTTTCAGTACGTGGCCATTTTCCTGTGATTCTTGGACTTTTGAAATGGACGGAGAGCAGTTCCTTGGGTTTTTCTTAGTGGACAGAATGGGACAGTTGACCACAAGAGAGGCAAGAAGGCCCCCTGCCATTCTTGGAGTTTTACAGGAGGTGAGAGACTTTAGGTGGATCAACCTGTGCAGGAACAGTTATGTATTCTAGCATATTGTGGTTCTTTGGGTGAGAAAACATCGTGTTTCTGAGCTGTGTGAGTGAGTCCAGGAGAGGGAAATAAATGGACTGCAGCCTTGGGGTCTCCCCTGTGAGGGAAAGGAAGAGACCCTCAGAAGTGGGGATTGGAATGGACTGCCCAGGAAGGTGGTGGAGTCACTGAGCCTGGGGGTGTTCAAGGAAAGACTGGATGTTGTGTTGAGGGACATGGTTTAGTGGGAGCTATTGGGAATAGGTGAACGGTTGGACTGGATGAGCTTTTAGGTCTTTTCCAACCTTGGCGATTCTATGATTCTATGATTCTAAGTGCAGAAAACCTAGCAAGGTGGAAAGGGCTCCTTCTGCTCCTGGAGAGTGAGGAGGGTTTGCTCAACCACCACGAGAAAAACCAGAACTCAGCAGGAACCTGGCCACTGAATCCTGCCTAAGGCATGAGTGGGGTCATCACCTCTGTCAGCAAACATCTGGGAGGGGAGGCAGTAAAAATACAGCAGTGATCGGCCATCCAACACCACTCGTTGGCCATGTGATTCCCTGCCATCTCCGTGCTCCTTCATGGTGCCGTGCTGGTGAGGAGAAGTGCCAGGCTGGGGTCCTTCTGGGATGGGGTGCAGTGTGAATTCAAGCTCTGTCAGCATGCAGGATTGAGAGGTGGTTATGGGGGATGGGTTGAGATCATGTCAGGGATCTCAGAAGGCTTGAGGTGAGATCCTTCCCTACTCGCAGGACTCAGATGTGAAGCCACCCGAGTGGTGAGAGGCTGTTTGACATCTGTTATTGTTTTGCTTTTGTTTTTGCAGTGCAGCTGGAACTGAGATTGGATAAAAGCCGGCTTTCCACCAGCAGAAAGCCGGAGATCTTGTCCATTTACCGCCAGAGTTTGTCCTTTTCCCAGTACTCATAGGTTACAAAAAGGTCGTATTGTAAGGACAAATCCAGTCTCCAGTCTTAGAGGAGGACTGTTATTACTCTGAAGTGAAAACAATAAAATCAAATAATGCCAGGCTTTGCCGTAGTCCCTTCTGCACAGAGAGCTCTGTAGGCTTTGCTCCCTCCTTAGGAAGGAAATTACAGTCTAGGGGTTAGCTCTTCTGCCTCAGTCATTTCTCAGAGTTGATTTTGGCTTTGCTGTGGAAGATCTGCTCACATTTTTTTGTTTGCTTGCTGACATTTTAATGAAAATATTTTATTTCATGCCTATAGTACTTACAAAAATATTTGGGAGGGAAGGTAAGGGGATAGCTTTTCATCAAATATCTCATTTTCCTAAAGATCCTTGCTCAAAAATATATATATTTTTCTGAGAAATTTTGTGATCTTGAGGAGCTAAGAGTGAACGCAACTGCTTCATCAGGAGAATGGAGAGAAGTGGAAACATAAAGGCTTTGCACAACTTCAGTGCCCCCCAAAACAAAGAGCTCCAACTCTAGTCCTCTGTGGAAGCACCTGCATGTTCCCCATCCCAGGAGACCTCTTGAGGCCAGGCACTGCCCACAGAGCCTGCTGATGCTCTTTGGCATCCTCTTGCATGTGTTGGCACTGCCACCATGACGTGCTGCAAAATGCACTCGTCTTACAAGCTGAAAAGGATGTGCTGGCTACAGAGAGGGGGATCCAAGCACAAAGGTTTGATCTGTCACGCATTCAGATGGACAAAGTGATTTCTGTTAGCCCTGCAAACAGAGTATTGGCCTCCAGATCTGGCTTCAGCACTGCCACGATGTGGAAGTGAATCATAGACTCAGAGAATGGCCTGGGTTGAAAAGGACCACAAAGATCATCTGGTTCCAACCCCCTGCTGTGTGCAGGTCGCCAACCCTGCAGGCTGCCCAGAGCCACATCCAGCCTGGCCTTGAACGCTGATCCTGTGATAGCAGAAGACAGGACAGGGTGAAGGGGGTTGTCTGTATCACCCTAAATTCATCAGGGAGAGGGATAGTGGGAGGGTTGTAAGGAACCAGCTGGAAGCACCCCATCTCCCCATGGGTTTGGAGCACCAGTAAGGAGTGCTCTAAGCCTGGTGGCTGGGGTCTCTCCCTTTTTTTGGACACTGTAAGGAGACCTGGGAGTGGCTGAGATCCTACACTGCACAGACACCAACCTGGCTGAAACCACACTGGCACAGCTACCACCTCCAAGCAGCTGAGAGGGGAGGGACTAATTAACCTGCCTTATTAGCAGCACGCTCATAAATCTGCTAGCATCCCCAAAGGTTTGCAGAATTAATCACACTTGGAGTGACAATGACCAAAGAGTAAACAGAAGGAAAGAGCTGTCCCACACATCATCTTGATGCTCCCCTTCACATGGAGCGGGGTTACAATAGTCCCAAATACCTTCATCCTGGTATTGAAGGTGCTGCCCATCCTTACAAGGCAATTGCTGCTCTGAAGGAATACTACAGCCCAACAGAGGAATCATTTTGCATCTTTTCTAGCTTATTGCTTGCAAGAAGAACATGGGAACAGCCTCAAACTGTGGGGTTTGGCAGAACAAAGCTCATGCAGGGTTGGTGTGTGAAAGTGGAGATAGGCTGTCCTGAGATGTTCTGCTCTCAACGTTTGCACCAGGTCTGCATTGAGAGAGGTCCAGCAATTGATTTGGCTATGCCTGCATGCAGTGGAGATTTTCAGCATTGCTGCTCGTAATTAAGCTAGTGCAATGCTGCAATGGTAATATTGCAATACGTGTGTTCCCAGCTCTGTTAAGCATCCTTTGAAACCACAGCCAGCGAGGTGCTGGTACTGGTGGCTGCAATTTGATTTGGGAGGAGGATGCTGTGCGAGGAAATCCAACCCTTTCCAACCTGAGGATCAGATCAAACACTCTGCTTTCCATTCTGCTAAATGCACTAAGTGCTAATTTTGTATTTTATTTTTTTTTTCCTCTGCTCCGTGCACTTAAAATAGTTTGCCTCCTCTGGCTATCCTTGGGAACTCTTCAAGGAGGTTAAAAATACAAACGTGAAAGCTGTAATAATAAATGTCCCCTCAGGATTGATTCGAAGCCTTTCAGATGTGTTGCAGAGCCAAGGCAGAAGACCACAGAACTAAAGCTGTAGCGTGCACACGGCTAAAGCTCTCATTGCAGAACCAGAGGATGTGAATAACGAGTTGCGTGATGAAGTGTGCCGAATAATGCTTTATTTCCTACGAGCTGTTCTGCTTCTGGCCTTGTGCATGCCTGCACACACGTGTGTGCAGTTATTCAGAAGAAGGGAGGGCAGTGAGCTCTAGGCAGATAACATTGGCCTAGGGCAATGGGCACTAACCCTGACTGTTCCAGTCACACCCTGGGGGTTGGCAAGAGCCATGGTGCTCATGCACTGCACAGAGCCAAACCCGGTGGTTGAGAGCCCTATGCCTGTGTCTTCTCGCTAACAAACCAAACAGGGCAGGAGCACAATGCTCCATGCTGGCCCACGGTCACCCACAGCACACCACTATCCCATCATCACAGCCCAACGCACGGTTTTGGCCCAGGCCAACTCCATTTCTCCCAGACGGTATGTGGGCATGCTTCAGGGTTTAGCGTGGATGCCTTGAGGTGGGCACAGAGCCACCCTGTTTGGGAGGACGGGCAAGGTTTGCCATACGGATGTGAGCTGTGCCGTGCTGCTTGCCCTCAGAGAACTGGCAGTGACCCATTTGATTTCCCAGCATGGACGTGGGCTGCATGTCCTGCAGGTGCTGCGTTTGTGCATGGCATCATCAGGCTGTGAAAGCTAAGCTGCTCTTTGCCACGTTTCCAACTTTGCCTTGAATGCCTGCAGGGATGGGGCATCCACATCCTCCTTGGGCAACCTGTTCCAGTGCCTCACCTCTCTCTGAGTGAAAAACTTCCTCCTAAGATCCAACCTAAACCTCCCCTGTCTCAGTTTAAAGCCATTCCCCCAATATTCAGCATTGTGATTGCTGCATGACTTCAGAGTCAGAGTGGGAATTCCACATTCCCACCAAGGTGACATGGCCATACGAATGCTGCAGGTAGCCTGGCTCACACCTGGTGTGTTGCAGACCCCACAGCTCCTAAATGACCCCATCTTCCAGCCTTTCCAGCTTTATTTGTCAACCAAAATTACTCATTTAAGTGGGGGACTGTTCCCCAGTGCTGGCCACAGGGGGCCCTTCTGAACGTGCTCAGTGTTCATCTGCATAAGGTGGATGAACAGCCCTGCTGAATTAATAAAGAGCAGAGCTTTGCAGCTCCAAGTGGCATTGATGCTAATGCAAAATGGCATAAAGTGGAGTGGGAAGAGAGCACCGTCTTTGCAGAGAAGCTTCACCTGGTGGGAGCAGAGGCAGGAACTGACCTTGAAGAAAACTCAGCTCAAATACGTGTATCTGTGAGCAACTCGCAATGACTGCACTGGTGTTTGGTATCGGTGTTGGCAGTGCGTTCAGTTTGGGCACTGTGATGGAGTGGAAGATGCTGCCAATTCTCCAAGCCTTCAGGCCCATTAGCATCAGCCTCACGGACCTCACCTCTTGCCCACCCCACCGTGGGCAGCTCCATGTGCCAGATTATGGGGATCACTGATGCAGGGGACATTTTCTTCTTCTGTCCACTCATCGAAGGAGCATTGCCTATTCCCTGTCTCCCCATCAGTCCTAAACTGCTCCTAGCCAGACACTCATTGCTCGAAGCTGTGTTTGATTTAACCAGAGGCAAGTTACCACTGCACTCATCAGTCAGTGCTTGACACCATCAAGGCCTGAGAGATAAAGGAGCGAATTAAAAGGGAAAGGAATAAAAGAGAGAGAAAAAGAGAAAAAAAAAAAAGTCCTATCCCCTAAGATCTGATTTCATGTTTTCTCTTTGGAGTGAGCATCAGCAGCTGATCGGCAGCGTCTGCTCTTCTCACTCCCTTTTAAAGGCCCATTCACTGATAGCTGACACCAAAAACATCTACTGTTCCTGAAGTATTTCACTGTGTCAGAAGCATTTCCAACACAGCAAACACATGGCTTCTTGCTTCATGAGGCGGTTGCTGGAGACCTAACTTTGATTGCTGATGGGCACAATCTGAGACATGGCTTTGCCAGAGGTGCACAGCCCCTTCTTTTCAAAGCAGAGGCAGCCTCAGCTGTGTGTGCAAACCGTGGTTTCCCCAGATGCAGCTACATCCTCCTGCACCTGTTTGCCATGTGGTGATGCAGATGGAAGTAAGGGTCGGTCTTTAAAAGTCTGTTGGCACCATTGGGCATTTATGAGTGATGACCTGACTGTTTAGGGGTCAGGGTGCTTCGTTATCCCTGCTGTGATCAAAAACACCTCGGGAAGGTTGTTTGGGACTTTTTGTTTCATGTTTTGATATAAAAATGGATATGAGATTCCAAACAATGCTATCTGACATTCAGGCTCCTCTGGCCCTTCCACTGAGGGCTGCATTTGGCTCTGCTGCACCTCTGGGGCCACGAAGCAAAACATGAATTATGGAATCATAGAATGGTTTGATTGGGAATGGACCCTTGAAGGCCATCTGTCCCACTCCCTGCACTGAACAGGGACACCCACAGCTCCATCAGTGCTCACAGCCCCATCCAGCCTGACCTTGGCTGTCTGCAGGGATGGGGCATCCACCTGATCTCTGTGCAACCTGTGCCAGTGCTTGTGCACAGTGTTCCAGTATTTGTCCACACGTAGGCTGCTAGTGTCATTCATAGTATCTGAACATCCTGGCAGGCTGGAGCAGCAGCTAGAGGCCAGGTGGGGCAACCTGGGTCACCAACCCCTCTTCCTTCACTATGGTGAGGGCTTGGGCACACAAATAACATAGAGATAGCTACAACATGAATGTAGATTTCTGGATCCACACCCAACCCCTGACTCTGGGGACTGATTCAGTTCACCGGAAAGGATGCAGTGCAGTTTGAGATGGCCCAGGGTTCTCACCTGGCCACAAGGTGTTGCTTCAGAAGGTTATAGCACATGTGAGCATCAGGAATCCTCCAGAACATCTCCTGCATCTGGAGACAGCTGCTGACAAGAAAGCAAACTTCTAATGGGAACTCTGCAGAGTAGAGCAATGTGCATTTCTTTGGCAATGCTTGGGAAGGGATCCTGCAACGAGGCTGGATTGGCATGATGTGCCTCTGCCTGCAACCATGTGAGACCCAGCATGGGGCTGAGCAGCCATCAGGCAGCCCAGCCCTGAAGCCACCAGCAGTTATACAGTGTTATACAGCACCATCAGATCTTCTCTAGGCATATAAGCAGAGGAGAACAGGACCTGATTTGTTGGGCTCCTAATGCTGAGCATTCTCAGGCTCTGGGCTTCAGAAGTCTTTCTTGCACTTGCTTGGAATTCAATCAAGGCTGCCAGGCTGATAGCATCAGGCATCAGCCCGTATCTTGTGGCAGCAATCACAAAACATCACGAAGATATTAATTTAATAATAGTTCATATGAGCTGTTTGGGTTTCTGTCTCCAAGATAAAACACTTGGACGATACAGATCCCGCTCCTGAGGGATTCTGAGTTCTCAGAGTTGTAAAGTAGTATGTAAGCAAGCAAGAACTTTGTATTTTTGAAGAAATAATGCAATCTCATGACCCAACCACAAGCGTCTCTGTGACAGCAGAGCATTCCTTCGTGTGGTCTTTGGTAGAGCTGGAGCTGAGTGTTTATTCATCATTATTCCTCCAGCCATAGCAGCTGGCTCCGGGCTGGGCACTCTTGGCAGCTCCTCGTGGCCACTGCTTTTTCTATCCCAGTATCTCCTTGTTAGAACAGCATTTGGGTTTGTTCCTCCTACCATGCCTTGCACACAGTGCCAGCCCACTACCTGATAAACTCAGCGCGCTGCTGCCAATCCTCTGATACTCCAGAAGCAAGCGCCTCTGTTTCTACTAACACAGGCAACTTGATTTGTAAACAGACACTTAAGTGGGTGTTTTTAGCAGTATAGCAGATGGTCAATACATCTGCCTTGTCTCCCTCCTCTGCATTCAACTCCCCTCCTCTACAATTACAGTTTCTTACCGGTTTTCTCTGTAACGTGCGTTTGTTTGGGGGGAAAAAAAAAAAAAAAAAGAAATAAGAAAAGAAAGCAAAAAAGCAAAGCGTTACAAGAGAGGGGAAAATTGCTCAGTGAATTTCAAGAGAAAAAAAAAATAAATTGGGTGGCAACCTCAAACGTTACCTTAAAAGCACCGTGAGAGCAACCCACACAGCCTCGCTTCTTTGCTTGACTTTCCCCGCTTGAGTAACCTCTGGATCTCAATGGGGCTGCTTGTGTGGGTAGAGCACAACGCAGGGACCGGCGCTTCTCACGCACAGCAGTTCGTGACTAATGCTACAATACGCGTCGAAAGCATTCATTTTCCTCTCTGCTTGACGTCGTTAGTCACCGGTATTTAGGCAGGTGCTTCCCTGATTTCTGCATCCAGGCGTGGAAATGAGGTGAGGGAATGATGTGGATCACTCTCCAGAGGGGTTGGTCCAGTGGAGCCGGGCTTTTGGTGGGTGTTTCTCTTTTGCTGTTGTCTGTCTTGTGCTAGAAAGCAGAAGGTGACCAAAATGGAGTTATTGGATTAGGGCTGTCTGGAAAGGATAAGCAGGGAAGTGATAAACTCACTGTCCCTGGTGGGGGACAAAAAAACGTGTAGATGTGGCACTGAGGGATGTGGTTTAGTTGGCAGTATTGGCTGTACATGAGTGGTCGGTACATCTAGGTGATCTTAGAGGTCTTTTCCAACCTTGGTGATTCTATGATTCTGTGGCTGCCAGTGGGGTAAGAAGAGCACGATTCACACGCTGATATCTACATATCCCATAACACAGAGATCCGAGGCTGAGCATGGTGAGGTGTTGGAGCCCCCTGAACACAGCGCGTGGCTCCTGTCCATCACTTGGCCTTGTTTCACTCACAATTTTTGGGAGTGAGCGTAGGACACGGTTTTGTTGATACACATGAGGTGTGATACCATCGGTGCCAAGTGTTCTACGTCCAGGAATCGATGTAAAATCTGGAGATATGAAGGATGATTGCAGCGTTAATTGTGGTTCTTTTTACATGCCATGTAACTCTTGTTTGCTGGCCAAAGCCTTGTTGCGTAGGGGTGGCCGTGGCTCATGCTGCCTGCCCGTGCCTCTGGCCTCCATCCACGGCTATCAGAGGGCCCTGTGCAATAGCCAGAGCTTGTGCTTCTGTTCCCTGGCCCCGAGCCCAGCCGATTTCCCTCCCCGGCCCTCCTTTCCATGAATGAAGTGAAGGGATTTGGCTGTGTGCCCGAACCCTCTGGGCTTTTATCAATGGGATCAACAGTTTTTCAGCTCCTTGTTGATGAGTCATAGCGAGATCCCGTTGCTGTTTGTTAATACCTCGTGGTGCAGGTCAGCCCACCTGGCTGTGATTTTCCTGGCATGGAAGGGCTTTGGGTTTGCATGGAGCCCCATGCATAGCCCCTTTGGTTGTATACATGTGTGTACACACAGCCTTCCAGTCTCTTGCACTCAGGCGTGCAAACAGACTGTTCACACTTGAGCACAACCACCGACCTGGCCATGTGTGTGCTCACACCACTGCATGAGCACACGGTGCACACACTTGCAAAAAAAAAGCTTGCATGTACCCAGACATGTAGTCATGCACACTATGATACATGCATACACACACTTGCATGCTCAAGCTTACCGTGAGCACAAGCATGTGAGCACACACACCAAAACAGGTGCGTGCTTCAACACACATGGATAAGGTGATACCCTGTGTGTCTCCTCTTCCCAAGGGGAGCCATGCAGGACTTTAGTCTCTTTTTGAAGGAGATGGTCCAAAAAGTAGATATGCACAACGCTGCAGCCTTTGTTGGCTTTTCCATATTGATCTTGGGGTCACAAGCACAGCAGAGCAGGACAAGGTCACTACTACTGGAGATGAGAGCCAGGTAGAATCACAGAATCACAGAATTGTAGGGGTTGGAAGGGACCTCCAGAGATCATCGAGTCCAACCCCCCTGCCAAAGCAGGTTCCCTACACCAGGTCGCACAGGTTGGCATCCAGGCAGGTCTGGAACATCTCCAGAGTCCCTACCACTCTGCTGGTGTGGTCAACCAGCCCCTAGATTTTGGAATTCAGTGGCTTCTCCTGTGTCTTTGCCAGTCTCAGGCCCTTGGGATGTATTTCAGCTCCTCAGAAACGAAATAAAACCAAGTAGGGAAAAAATAAGCATCCATTTCTTTAATTATTCTCCTTTAGGTGTCAGAGGCCCGAGGAAAACTTTCAAGTCAAATATTCTCACCTTGGAGACGTTTAAAATGCCTGATTTTGTGTGAGAGGTGCTAAAATCTGTTTCCAGAGGTTTCATGTTTGATTTTGTGCAGCGTCTTTCAGCAGAGTGACTGTCAAAGATTGACTTTGCTTCTCTAAGGAAACCAGACCTACATGGCAGTACAGGGGGGCTGTCAGTGGCAGAAGGACTCATCCTAACTTTTAATACTAATTTGGCAGAGGATAAAAACAAGATTCACATGTCCAGGCCCTTGGATAGAGAGGAGGAAGCAGTTAGTGTCCTCACTGAAGGGAAATGCTCAGGAGGGCATGGAATCATAGAATAGTTTGAGTTGGAAGGGACCCTTCAAGGCCATCCATCCCACTCCCTGCACTGAACAGGGACACCCACAGCTCCATCAGTGCTCACAGCCCATCCAGCCTGAGCTTGGCTGTCTGCAGGGACGGGGCACCACCGCCTCTCTGTGCAACCTGTGCTGAAATCAGCATCATCTTCAGTGCATCCCAGCTCTCGCTCTCTCTTCCCTCCCCTGAGTGCAGTGGGATCTACTTGATCTTCCCGCAGCCCTTTCTGCCATCATTCGAGACCAACCCCACCCCTTCCCACTCCTGCTCTCCCCTGGTGCCTACTTAGACCCATTAAGTTTTTAATCTGTCTCGTGTTTACAATTTCCATTTACTGTTGCTCCACTCTTCCTTCTTCTCTTTGAGACACGCTGCCCGCATCGCCGGTGATTCAGGCCTGTGGCAGGAAGGCGTGGGGTCCCGCTGGAATTGGAGGCCATTGGCTTCTGGTTGCTTTTTTATTGTGTGTGTGTGTGTGTGTTTTTTCCCCCCCAAAAGATGTCCCAAAAGGTTCATCGCAGTCAGGGCCACATCTGTTACCTTTGGGGCTGGCGCAGTGTCGCTGCAGCTGCAATGGGCTGATGGATGATGTGTGAACCCTCTCCTGGGAGGGTACTGTAATCATTCCCCTGGTAGCTTCCTCTGCCTTTATGCCCACAGCAAAAGCTTGGTTCAAGTTTCCAAGAGCAGCACCTTCAAGCTGCAATCACCTACAAACCCCTCTGCTGGGAGATCTCCATGCCAGGTATGTAAAGGGCTTGGGAAGACCCAGCATTGCATGCCCCAATGGCAGCGGGCATCTGCACCCATCCCTGCCCTTGTCCCTGCTTCATTCCCTGGTGCACACACAGCTTTCCTGTCTCCTCCCTCCCTCCTCCACATCCCATCTTTCAGACATCTTTCTCTCTTAACAACTCCTGGCCCTGTCCAGGCATTTACCCAGCAGAAATATATGACTTTTAATTACCGTTTTTTATGACTTCCTTTTCATAATTGCGCTGAGGGCTCTCTGCTCTTCTGCTTTCATCTGCATCCTGAGAAATCACTTTCTCAGGCATTGTGTACTGAATGGGAAAGGGAAAAAGGGCTTTCAAAATGCAGAGATGGGCTCGTTGGCAGCAAATAAAGGTGGCACCTGCTTCAGCATTAGAACAACCAATGCCTGCACAGCTAATGCCCCTTTCCTGTTGCTGCTGTCTCTCGGCCATCAAGGTGGTCACATCCACTCTGCTTCTTGGCAGCACACTCCAGCTGTTGCCTGAGCTGGGCTTGGGTTTGCTCACCCACCTTGCTCTGCCATCCCAGTGACCCTACAACCGAGCCCCAAACTTTTTTAACAAGAAACCAGCAAACTTTTTTTCTGTGTGATCCACTGGACAAGGTCAAGCTGGCTTTATAGTTTCATTCCCTTCTTTTCCCCCCCCAGCTTCCCCGAAGCACAGCAGAGGGATGGTCAAAGTCCTGCAGAGTCGTGACCACTCCCCACCTGACTGCCTTTGCTTGAAGGTTTCCAGGGGACCCACCACCTCTGTATACACCAAAGCACTGATTGAACTAAAAGCTCAGCGTGGCAGCATTAAGATTTTAGCCCGGCATCCCCTCCCTCCACCCCATTACAGCTTAGTGTCCCTGTTAATTTCTTCTATTAGGTGGCATCTATCAGGATGCTGGGATTGTTTGCTGTCTGCCATCCAGCAAGCAGGATCTGCACATCACATAACTGGAAAGCCTTTGTACATTGCAGATGTTTATTTCTTGCTATGATGGCCATGCAGCAGTGTGTTCAAGGTGGGCAGGAGAGTCTGGGGTCAGACATGTCACATATGCATGTTCAACATTTAAACCTTGGTCCTCTGCCTGCATGGATGCTGTAGGTGTTCAACCTACAGGCAATTGGGTTCTGTAGAGCTGATGAGCAGCTGCTCCTTACCAGGGAAGTTGGAGACTGATGGGGACTGTGATCTTCCATGCTGCCTGAAAGCTGGTGGAGGCAGGAGCTTGGAGAGCATTCAAAGGTCTCCTGATGAGCATCTTTTCCTGGCCCTGAGCTGCCAGGAGGATCATGCTGGGATCGTGAGAAATGACCAAGTCTTGTCTGAGTGAGTAGAAAGGAGGATGCACGGCAGGAAAGAAGCATTACAGGATCCTGGTGAGGACTCACAAGCAATTCCTGGACTTTGTAAATCTGGTACCAGTGCGGTGATGAACTGGGAGCAGGGCTGTCTGGAAAGGGCAGGGTGTGAAACAGCCAAGAAGAGGGAGCATTTGTGTTGGAGCATTGTGACACCATGGCCTTATCCAGGTAGAGAAGAGAGGGCTTTGCAGAACAACTCCTCTGAAAGCCACAAGATCCTCCCCTCTGTCCCTGCCCTGCCCTGGGCATCCCACAAAAGGACCCCGAATCCAGCAATGCCTGCACCAAGCCAGGGAAACAATCTGCAAGGCATCTCCTGGGCTGGATTTCCCCACAGTGCCAATATGGGGCAGGGAGATGATGGTGGGGAGATGTCATGAAGCAGAAGGTTGCTCAGCACAACCAGCTGCAGTCCAGAGAGGCTCCTTCTTGCAGCAGAGCCCCTTAGCCATTAGATTTCTTTTAAACTAAAGCAGCATGTAATATATAATAGATAATAGTTATTCCTGGTGCACTCCTTGTAATGAAATTTTAATGCCAGGAACAGCTCTGTGTGTGTGTGTGTATGTGTGTGTGTGTGTGTGTACATAACATATAGCTCTATCTTCATGCTGTTAAGTGCTCAGTGTTCATAGAATTGTAGAGTCATAGAATGGCCTGGGTTGCAAAGGCCCACAGTGCTCATCCAGTTCCAACCCCCTGCTGTGTGCAGGTCACCAACCAGCAGCCCAGGCTGCCCAGAGCCACATCCAGCCTGGCCTTGAATGCCTGCAGGGATGGGGCATCCACAGCCTCCTTGGGCAAACTGTGCCAGTGCCTCACCACCCTCTGGGTGTTCTGGGGACCTGATGAATCCGAGTTGTTTGCCCAACACCAATGAGGCCGACCCCATATTTTCAAGTGTCTGTGTTCCCACTGAGGCCAAGGCTCTGGATATTGAAGAAGACACTGCTTCTCACTCGCAGTAAGAGGTGATTTCACATAACACAGCAGATCTGCCCGCACCAATCCCTTCCTGCATACCACAGGGGTTTGGCTGCCCATAAGAGCATTTCCATCACCTGAGGGTACACAGCAGGCAGCAGTGGGCTCTGAGCTCCCACCAAGCTCCTCATATTGAGTTGTGGACCCCTGCAGTTGCAAACAGCCGGCCGTTCTCCTGATGCTGAGAAAGCAGTCTTGCAAACAAATTCCAACAGCGACAGTGAGATGCCTTTTTGTTGTTGTTGTTTTTTTCCTTCTGTGATTTTTCCTCCTTTGTCTTTTCCTTGAATGGTTGGCGTTCTCCAAAGAGCACAAAACACTTGATCTCATGGCAGTAATAAGCTGCAGGGGGGCTAATTAACTCCCTCTCCAGTGGTCCAGGGTTCATACTGAGCTGTGTTTTCCCCTCCATTGATTTATTTTCATGGGCTAGGGCAGGAGCAGTATATGTAAATCCCATGCTGCTGGCCTCCAACCCTGAGCCCTCACTGGAAACCAGAGGGCTTTTCCCTCTAGATTGGGTTTTCCCAGAGTAATGGGAGTGAGATGTGAGTCCTCTTACCTCTCCCTTACCCACATCCTCATGCTGATTGCAGTTCTCACCTCCCTTCCAGCACGTTCTGCTTTTATCCCTTTCCCACTCCTGTGTGTGCTACAGCTGAATGCAGAGTTGTCGTAGAGATTTTGGGCTGAGCAAAGCAAACACAACCTGGTTTCCCTGACTGGCTGCAATGCTTTTGTCAGCAGGTGCAAGTTTTGACTGAGCCTTGGTGAGGGCTGTGCACCCCACTGGGACATGCTGATGTCTTCAGCAATAGCAAGGTCACGGGACATTCCTTTCCTGGGGAAGGGTCACTTTTACACCTGCACTAACTCATATCCTTCCTGCTATTTTTTCCAATCATCTGGCCATTTTCTAGGCGCAGCTCTTTGCTGTCACCCCTACCAGTGTCCATAGAGATGTCTTCATATCCTAAATTAAAATTAGCAATGACAGCAGCCATGAGATGGGCTCAGGTTTGCCCTGAGTCACAGAATCATAGAATGGTTGGGTTGGAAGGGACCTCAAGGATCATGAAGCTCCAACTCCTCTGCCACATTCAGGGCCACCAACCTCCACATTTCATAGCAGCCCAGGCTGCCCAGGGCCCCATCCAACCTGGCCTTGAACACCTCCAGGGATGGACGGGGCATCCACAACCTCTCTGGGCAGCTGTTCCAGCACCTCACCACCCTCTGGGTAAAGAATTTCCCCCTGATATCTGACCTAAATCTTCCCTCCCTCAACTTAAAACCATTTCCCCTCATCCTACACATATCAACCCTTTCAGAGAGTTGATTCCCCTCCTGTTTGTAGGCTCCCTTTAGGTACTGAAAGGCTGCAATCAGGTCACCCCTCAGCCTTCTTTTCTCCACGCTGAACAAGCCCAGCTCCCTCAGCCTGTCTTCATAGCAAAGGTGCTGCAGCCCCCTGATCATCTTTGTGGCTCCTCTGGGCCCTCTCCAACAGCTCCCAAGGCCTTGGCTTTACTGTGGCTGTGTGACTGAGTGATGATCTGATGATCTGATCTGTAGATGAAACAGAAGTTCAGGGTTGAACCGTCTCTACCCTTGCATTGACAGTACCCTCCTTAGTGCCATTTCAGACCTGGCCAAACCAGGGTTACCCAAACGGTCTCTAGCACAGGTCTGGTGTTGGCATGGGCTGGGGACCATCCCCAGGTGAGATGGGGATGGTTTAGGTGGCTTAGGATGAGAGAGACTGATAACCCTTCTAGTATGAAATGTGGAGGTTAGTGGCCCTGCGTGTGGTGGGGGGTTGGAGCTTCATGATCCTTGAGGTCCCTTCCAACCCTGGCCATTCTGTGATTCTGTGACTGATAGCGTGGATATGGCTACTCTTGGAGACCAGGTTCCACCCTGGGTTTATTCTTTGGCAGAGGTGTATCCTCAGCACGAAGCTCTGCTGGGATTTGTCGCTTTGCCATTCCTCCACCCCAGGTGCTCTCAGCATCACCTCTAGTAGCTTTTCCCAGCAGTCGGATCGAAGGGGTGATCCCCAACCAGCAGGGTTCTGGCTGGCAGCCCCACAGAACCCCACGCAGGATGGATGAGCCACGAGGGCTGTCCCTTGCACCGAGTGAGTGCAGTATCATAGAGAGACTGATGCGAGCCGGCCGTCGTCACGGAAACGAGGGATTCGGTGCAGAGGCGGAGGATTCGGGGAGGCAGGGAGGCTGGGGGCTCTCCGTCATCCCTCAATGCAGAGCTCCCCCGAGGTGGAGGCATCTCACTGCTGCTTTGCATGCCGCAGCTCAGCAGCTCACTGGGTCGGCTCCTCCCGACCGGCAGGGCTGAAGTTGATGGATCTGTCTGCGCTGCTCCCTCTCCAAGTCAACCCGTTCCTCCCCGTGGCACTGAAGGGAAAGAGAGAAAGAAGGAAGAAAATGAGCTGGCTCGTGATGAGGATCCAGAGGTGTGTGGAGAAATAATACTGAGTGCTGTCGTCCCCGTGGTTCCTGCACTGCAGCCATATAGACGAGGTGTGTGATGCTGGGTATGGTGCAGTGAGAGAGTTTGTAGCCCCTGCTGCACCCTCACACCTCCCAATTTCCTCTACCACTGTCTCCAATATCTTGATAAAACATTAAAATCATAGCATCATAGAATCACAGAATGGCCTGGGTTGCAAAGGCCCACAGTGCTCATCCAGTTCCAACCCCCTGCTGTGTGCAGGTCACCAACCAGCAGCCCAGGCTGCCCAGAGCCACATCCAGCCTGGCCTTGAATGCCTGCAGGGATGGGGCATCCACAGCCTCCTTGGGCAACCTGTGCCAGTGCCTCACCACAATGTTGGATGCAGATCTGTTGCTTTCAGCTACATGCCCATGAGTAAATCTTGAATAAAGCACCTTTCTTATCCCATTGGTATGGTCTGGTGTATCTCAATAGCATATGCTCAGAAATTGAAGATTGTTTTACATTTCCAGCATTGGGTGGCCCCATCCATTTTGGGTTTTGTCCCTGGCCCACACTAATGTCTGCTCCTTGCTAAGGGATCGTGCTGATGACTGAAGCTTGTCCCCAGGTTTCTCTGCTCACTGTGCACAGTGATTTGTGCACTGTGCACAGCATTGCAGAGTGGCACTGATGCGTGCTAATGGCTTTCCTGTCTTCTGCAGGTGCTCAGTTGTCTGCACCAGGCTACATGTAGCATTAAGCAAACCCTGAAGCATGTAGAGGAGTCCCAGCACCAGCTCTCCTGATAGGACAAGGAGGGATGGTCTTAAACGGAGACAGGGGAGGTTTAGGTTGGATATGAGGAGGAAGTTTTTCCCCCAGAGGGTGGTGAGGCACTGGCACAGGTTGCCCAAGGAGGCTGTGGATGCCCCATCCCTGCAGGCATTCAAGGCCAGGCTGGATGTGGCTCTGGGCAGCCTGGGCTGCTGGTTGGTGCCCTGCACACAGCAGGGGGTTGGGACTGGATGAGCACTGTGGGCCTTTTCAATCCAAGCCATTCTATGATTCTATGATTCTGTGATCAAGCATTTGTCTGATTGGACAGTAAATAGTTTTTTGGTGCCTTCAACACTGCAATGAGCATCCCAAGTGAATGGTTCCCCCTGTGAATGCCACGTTGCTAAAAGGGAAGTGTTGGTGGCCAAAACGGAGCTGAGTGGGACTTGCATGTGTCCCCAGCCTGCAGGAGGTGTTTGCAGAGGGACGTTTGTTGCTCCACAAAGATCAGCACAACAGGTTTGCCTGCGGGCTCAGCATGAAATTTTGGCCAAATTTAAGCGTAAATCCCCATCTGTGCTTGGGATGAATATTTCACCAGCAGCAGTGGCAATGGCGAGCCATGATTTATCCTGATAAATATTAGATAGTAGCCTGAGCCCAGAGCTGCCTCTGTAGTGGGAGGAACCACTTCTGGAAGGTGATAGACTTCATCCAGTGCTGCAGATCGCTCTCCAAATATGTTTCCTATACCTATGGCAAAAACAGAGTTGGTTTGGCTTCTTTAGCTTGATTTACAGCCCTGCATGATCCCAGCTATGGCTGAAGTGAGAGGTGAGGAAGAGGAGTGGGATGAAATGTGGGTTGAGAGCCCACCAAAGCTCTGCAGTGCTTCTGCAAAGCTCTTCCAGTCCGTGGCTGGAAATGCATCTCTGCTGGGATTCCCAATCACTCTCTGAATGCAGTGGAAATTACAGTCGTATTTCTTCGCTTCCCATTCTTAATCCTGCGTCGAACCTGATGGCAGTGATGGATATTAGGACTGATTGGACATGGCTTATTATTATTATTACTGTTATTATTATTTTGCTGGCTGCAGGGTGTAGAGCTGCCTCCTGCAGCACTCTGACTCTTCTCTGCTGCTCGAGTGACTCCTAGGGACCTGCTCCAGTTTAGTCCTGGGGACCTGGAATGACTCTGTAGCACGATCTGATTTTGCCTGTTAGGAGTTTTGGGATCATCCTGCCTTGCTTTTTTTTTCCCCCCTCCTCTTTTTTAGAGGGGAAAAAAAACCCTAAGAATTTCCAGGTTGGGGAGTATTTATGAGGATTTATTTATTTTCCATTAGGGCTTCTGAATGCTTATTGATGAGTGAGGACGTGGCCAGGGCAATTTGACAGGAGATGGGTGATGAGAGGTCAGGATAGGGGCATAGCCTGATAGGGGCAGAGGAGCATGGGAAGAGCCCCTGCTTGAGCTGAGTGTATCAATAAAGCTTTAGCTATCCTGGGGTTTGGACAAGGGAGGGTTAAACCCTGCTCCTGTTCGTGCCATCCTGTCTCTTTTTTGTGGGATTCTCCATTTGCAGAGGGTTTCTTTCAGCAGGAAGAAGTATTGGAGCAAACTTGTGGCTCTGCTCTGCCTCAGCTGCTGGTGCAATTGGGGAAACTGAGGTGAAGAGGGAGGCACATCTCAGCTCAGGGTTTCTGAGTCAGTTTGATGGAAAAATAACGTTCAAACTCAAGTGTTCCGATGACCATAATTGCCTTGAATGGCTCAGGTTTATGGCAATGATTGGCATTCGGGTATTGCTACAGCACACAGCCCCTGGAAGGTTTCCTCCCAGAGCATCACTTGAAGTTAATTTGTGCCCAGGAGGGTCCCACAGTGCAGCATGTTGCATTGGTGTGTGTGCCTGTTCTTGTTTAACATCCAGATCCTTTTGTGCTCCCTGTGAACGTCTTTTTCACAATTGGGCTTTTCATCTCTTAGGCTCTTGGAAAAAAAAGAATAAAATAAAAGAAACACAACAACAGCCCACAACAAAAAGCATATTTAGGAAACAAATAAAATACCAAAGCTCCGGACCACTTACTTGCACTGAGCAGAAGGAAGCACTGCGCCTCGGGGCTTTGGGTACTGGGGCTTTTGAAGGTGAGGTTTGCAGGGAAATCCTTGCAGCACGAAATGCAGCTCCTGGCTGACGATCCATGGATGAGCAAGAAGAGATTTAGGCAGAGCTCTGGTGGGGTTTGGGCCGTGTGCACTGAACGAGGGGGTTCCTAGTGCTTGTGGGAAGGGTGAAGGTGCTGTGGGGTTGTGTATATGCTGCTTGTCCCCATGGGGCACGGGGTGCAAACAGCAGGTGGCACTGGGATGTGCTGCGGGTGCAGGCACAGCTTATGCAGAGCATCCCGGCATCTCTGTGGCTCCAGCTGATCCCATCCCTTGGGATTGCCACGGAGATGAGCATCTTATGCCTGCGAGCACAAAGCAGGATCCCGAAATGACCCCGTAGCTGCAGGACCGGTGCTGTTATCCACAGCCGTGATGTGATGCAGGAGGGGATGCGGGGAGAAGGGAGGCTGGGAACCGCTTACGTGGGAGGCATTTTGTCCAGCAGCAGTGAGAATGCAGATGAAAGGAGCAGAAGAGCCCTTAGTGCTGGTGCAGCATCAACGCCTTTATCCCATGCACCCACTGTGCCTGCAGCCGATCCCAACCCAGGGCTGAGTCCCACGTCCCCATCCCCACATTGGTGGCATCCCTTCTCGCCCCCCTTTCCCCGTCCCCAGGCAGCCCCCCAACCCTGGCAGGGCCGGGTTTAAGATGGATGGATCGGTGAGAAGCCCTGGGTGTGACTGGAATAGAAAACGCGGTGGCTTCGTGCTGCCTCGAGGGCAGGGATCCAGAAAATAGCATTGCTGGGGAGATGATTGCTTTACTATTGGAGCTTGTCCTTAAAATAGCGAGCCGCCTGCTGGCTGCCCCTCCTTTCCTTTCGTCTCTGTGCAGTCCTGGGGATGGCGGTGATATTCCTGGGGTCCCCCCCTGATTTATCTCATATTTATTCCCTTATTATGTCTCGTGCTTTGTCAAGATGTCCTTGAAGGCCTCCTGCTCAGATCTTAGCTCACCTAGAGGGCAGAGCTCAGCTCTGACAATCAGAAGGGGAAGGGTGAGGAGGAGCTGGTGCTGCTTTTTTGTTTTTTGTTCTCCATGCAACAGGCAGCCAGGAGAAAAAAAAAAAAAAAGAAAAGAAGAAGAAAAAAAATAGAAGAAAGAAAAAAGCCAAAACCAGCACAGGGAGCAGTGCAGGGCAGTCGCCAATCCCTCAGAGCCAAAGCTTTCAGGACAAGCACAGCCTCATGCCATCCCGTCCCATGGATGCATTCACATCTCCTGCTCCAGCACCGGTGGCAAAGGATCCATCAGCAAGGACAGTGCCGGAGGTTGGAGGGGGAGGTGGTGACTCAGAGACCTCAGAGAGGGGTCTGAGCTCATCGTAGGGCTAAACTTAGCGCCGAGAGCCCCAGCAGCCACTCGGGAGTGTTGCCATGCTGGGCTGGATGCCCTGCAGCAGGGTTTTGTAGGGCAGGCCGTCATCCTCTTGTTCTCATTCACATTAAAAATATGCTCTGCTGAGCTGTGGTGGTTTCTGCTCTCACTAAGGCTGGCTCGGTGTGGATGTCTCTTGGCTATCCTTGTCCTGGGTTTGCTTAAAGTGTGGGGTCCTTGCATCTGGAATAGGACTTGTGGAAATGGGAAGGTGCCGAGAGAAAAAAGCTGAGGTCAGGACTGCTCCCCCTTACCCATTGGTGCTGCCCTGGATGCTCACAGCCTTGCTGTGCCCCAGCATTTTGGTTTTATGACTGAGAATGCCAGGTATGAGAATGCCAATACCTTCCCTTGGGTATGACAGTGACAGGACAAGGGGAAATGGTTTTAAACTGAGACAGGGGAGGTTTAGGTTGGATCTGAGGAGGAAGTTTTTCCCCCAAAGGGTGGTGAGGCACTGGAACAGGTTGCCCAAGGAGGCTGTGGATGCCCCATCCCTGCAGGCATTTCAAGGCCAGGCTGGATGTGGCTCTGGGCAGCCTGGTCTGCTGGTTGGTGACCTGCACACAGCCGGGGATTGGAACTGGATGAGCGCTGTGGTCCTTTGCAACCCAGGCCGTTCTGTGATTCTGTGGTACAGTGTCTTCTTCTGCCTGTATTCTCAGCCCTGCCTGAAGGCTTGGGCACTCATTCTGAAGCAGGAGTGATGAGAAGAAAAAGTCTGCGGCCTTTCGGGATACCAGAATAAAGAGCTAGACACTTTTCGGATGTCAGCTGCTGCCAGTAATTAGCGCTTCCCAGCTGCTGACTCATAAATAGCTTGAGAAGTATTTCCAGTCCTCGCTCTCCTGAGAGCTAATCCCTCAACGGACAGTCCTTACAAAAATAACATTAATAATCCCCAGATGACCAGAATGACTGCAGAAACTCTCTTAGGGAGAGCAGGTTGAGGTGGCCTCAACCACCAAACTGTCCCATCCCCAAGACTCCTCCTCTGCCCTTTGCTCCTTCCCTTACCTTTCCCTTCCCCAGTGCCTGTCCCTACCAAAACATCAGATTAAATACTGCTGTTAGATCATTACTGACGTATTGCCCGAACGCTTCCTCTGTGTTTGACTTAGGCTTGCTCAAAATTGGTTTACTAGCCCTATTAAGAAGAAAGAAGAAGAAAAAAACCCAGATCCTTTATGACACTTCTAAAAGTGAATGCCAAGCACGCTGCCAGAGTCGTCATCATTAATTAAGCAGAACAAAGGCCAGCTGAAACCAACACGAGCACATCCATGCAGCTGTTTGCATCAGTTTAAATAAATATATCTTTCAGGATTCCTCCTCCAGCTCTGGCCATTCGACCACTGCCAGTTCCCAGCTGGTGTGACTGCATGGGTTGGCATGTCCCATGTTGGGAGCAGGAAGCCTGGAACTGCATGGACATGGTTGGGTTGATGTTGGACAATGAGCGAGGAAAGATTCTCATTTATTAGCAGGGGGAATCGTAGAATCATAGAATGGCCTGGGTTGAATGATCACAATGATCATCTAATTCCAACCCCCTGCTATGTGCAGGGTCGCCAACCAGCAGACCAGGCTGCCCAGAGCCACAGCCAGCCTGGCCTTGAATGCCAGGGTCATCCACAACCTCCTTGGGCAACCTGTTCTCTAAACATGCCATACCCACCTTGCAGGAGAGCTGGTGCTGGTGGTGGCTGCACCTTCAGCCCCTTCAGGTGGGCTGGAGCTGGTCCTGTGCAGCACAGCAGGGCTGCATCTCACAAGCCCTATCTGGAAAGAGTATCCTCCTCCTCCTCCTCCAGTGCCCATGGCTGCAATCAATGTGGTGAAGCAGCTCAAGCCCTGCTTGCCACTCTTCAAACCTTTTCCCCAAGCTGTTGCTTGCTTTTCTAGCTCCTGCATGCCATCCAGACACAACCCCCCTGCAGCTTTCCCCTCTGTTGCAATTCAGCTTTACTTCCTCTGTCTCCTAAACCCAGCCTGCCCAGCAGAGCTGATGCCCAGGACATTTCCAGGATGCTGCAGAAGAGCTGCAGGATTGAGCCAGGCACACAGATGGGTTTCCTGGACCAAACTGACGTCAGTAGGAAATCCACATGGATGGATCCCAGCAAGTCCCTTTGTGGGGTTGTGCCCCCACTGCAGGGACAAGGAGAGGTGCCAAAGCCATGGGGAATAGTGGCATCCCAGGCTGGATGTGGCTCTGGGCAGCTTGGTCTGGTGGTTGGTGACACTGCACATAGCAGGGAGTTGAAACTAGATGATCATTGTAGTCCTTTTCAACCCAGGCCATCCTATGGTTCTATGATCCCATCCCATCGGACAGCCCCTGTAGTAAGGTGTGGGCACATATTATCACACGTGAATTAATTGAGAGCCCTCTTGTTGCTGATATTATTGCAGCCTTCTGACTGCCGAAAGTCAAAACATCATCCTGTAGGATAAGAAAAATTATTCTGGTAGAATTGAGAGGCGCCTGCTAGGATCTGGTTTGCGTGACAGGAGCTCGCAGAGGCTGCAGCCTTGCTTGGCTGTTTTTAGAGGCAGAAACACACACTGTGATCCCCTTCACAGGTCAGTGGCTAATATGGGAATAGGACACACCTCCGGTTTTGGGATCACTGCAGGAGAGGCTCAAAGAAGAGAGAGGTGTCAAACAGTGGGAGCAAGAAGGTGCACATAAATGACATGAATACCCAGCTTTCATGTGAGCTTCTGTTTTCTGGGTAACATCCTGCTTATTCTCCTTCATGCCTTCCTGGGCGTGTGGACTCGCTGGGAAGACCTTGAGGGACCATGGCCATGTCCCCATTGTTGTGTTGGTGGGGAAGTCCTCACTGATATCGGCAGCATTGTCTTTGTTTGTAGGATATCTGATTTTTTGAGTGGCTGAGGGAGCTGGGATGGGTCAGTCTGGGGAAGAGGAGCTCAGGGGAAACCTCATTGCTCTGTACAACTCCTGAGAGGAGGTTGTGGTGACGTGGGTTTCTTCTCCCAAGTAACAGCGATAGGATGAGAGGTGGTGGCCTCAAGTTGCTCCAGGGGAAGTTCAGATTGAATGTTAGGAATAATTCCTTCTTCAAGAGATCAGGGATGCAGTGGCACAGCTGCCCAGGGAGGTGGTGGGGTCGCCATCCCTGGAGGTGTTCCAGAACCATAGAGATTGGCACTAAGAGTCAGTGGGCACGGTGGGGTTGGGTTGGGGTTGGACTGGGTGAGAGGTCTTTTCCAAACTAATGGTTCTATGATCTCTGCGCCGTTTTCGTTTGGCCACAATGTGATTAAGGCTAAGAAAATGCTTACAAGCCTCTGGAGAGTGTGGGCATTTCCTTCTCCATCCCCGTGCTCAGAGTCCTCTGCTGTGACCCACTGATCCTTCCTGAGGGCAGGGGCAGCCCTTCAGCCGTTGTCCCCTGAGATTTATGTACCCAGTATGTTGTAGGAGTGGGGTGATTGATCTCTACTAGAAGGCTTGCGAGGTGCATCAGGGGATCGATAGCTCCCTGAACAAGCTGAAGCAAAGGCTCTTTTTGTAAACTCATTGGTTTTGTGGGCCTTCTTTTCTTTCATCCAGCGTGAGAAGTTGTTTTAAGATAAAACCCAGCCTGTTTGTACACACATGAGGATGAGTTGTGTTCTGTTTCCAGTGTCTCACCCGAGCTTTTCTCTCTGCAGAGTTTCCCCAAATCTTGCAGTTACCAGAGGAGGGAAGATGGTGTATCCCGAATTTGGGTTCTCAGCAGGTGGAAACAAGAAGCTTTAGGGTGTGTTTGTGGGATTCAATGTCTGGAATACTTTATTTCAGAAATAATATTAATAAAATGCATCTATAGGATTCTATATATGCTACGTATCTATAGCTGCACAACTCTGTGAGTGAATATGAGTATAAATACAAGCGCAGATGCAGATATGTAGAGAGACATATATCTATATCAGTAGATACACACAGATATTAATGGGGAATCTTCATTTTGCTGATATTATTGGGTATGAGGGTATTCCTGAATGAAAACATCCCAGCTCAGTGTTAATCCCTATCCATGGTGCAGTCTGACCATTTCAGGTCTCTGTCCGCCTCTTGGGGATGATTTCACCCAACCCACATTAAAAAGCATGACCTCCCATTTGTTGTGGGTGGTGTTCACCCAGCCCATGCCTTGCTCAGCCCCTCATCGCATCAAGAGTTCTTCGGCAGAACTGCTTGAAAAATCAATCAACAAAATGCCAAAGAGATTTAATACATCTCTTTCCCATTAAATCAAGACTTAATACGCTGTCTTCTTTTTTTCACCCTTTTTCTTTCTTCCTCCGTCCTTCTCTTTCTTCCTGCCTTTTAACATGCACACATGATTGGATTTGTTTGAGATGGTGCGTGTTTCAAAAGCTGTATAAATCTGAATGAATTCATTAAGCCCCGCTGAATTTATTGAAAGTTATAAAGTTTTTAAATCTACAAATGTTTGACGTCTTTAAAGAATTATTAATTAATGCATACCATTAAATACTGTTAAAACTCATGTCGCGTTTATGAAGTATTTGAATTTCACTGAGTATGCAGATCAGGTAATTCATCTTTTTAAGCTCCATCATTGATTCTGTTCATAAAAAAGATGGGGGAGAGTTAATGGGAAGGAGGCTGGAAACAAAGGTTGCAGAGTTCTTAGGGTGGAAGAATTTGCAGCCAGATTTCTCTGCTTGCAGGAATTTTCATCTAAGACTTGATTGGGTGCTTATTCCTCATTACTTGTGTCTTTGGTTTTGTATTGAAGTGGAGCCAGATGATGGGGTTGGTTGGGGTTGCAGTCATTGTCCTCTGGCCATTGAGGGCCACTGGGTTGTGTTGAAGGGGTTCCATGACATGCTGGAGAAAAGCGAGTCCTTGGATGCAAGGCAGTGATCTCAGAGGGTGAGGTTTGTCGTGGGGACTGTAGGCTGCATTCATGGGTGACCACATCTGCTCTGTGTGGATGTTGAGGAGATTGCAAGAGAAAACGTTGGGAAATTGAGTCAGAGTGAAGTGACCAAGAGGTGTGCTGCAGAGAAGTGCCCTCCATCATCTCGTGTCTGTCCTATGAGGGTCTGAGGAAGGCTCATGGAGAAAGATTCACTTGCTATCTTTTTGTCATGAGCAGAGGAGATGGAGAGGACCCTTTCTCCAAGATGCCCAAAGCAAGGATGGAAAGCAGGGGGCACAAACTTGCCACTAGAAATTCTCATCTAACTTCATCTAGCTTTCAAGCTATCCCTAGCTTGGATGATAGTGAGGGTTCAGGGGGAACCTGGAGGTCCCTTCCCACCTCCTTATCCTGTGTCTGTACCCACACACATGGGCACCTGTGTAATGTATGTAGTTACATTTGTAATGTGGAGGGCCACAGGCTCTCCCTTGGGACTCTCCATCTGTCAGAGCTGGTGGGGTCAGAAGCCGAGTGGGCAATTCCCACGAACATCCACAGCATGCAAGGTTTGCACCCAGGGGGTGTGTGTGTAGGGGCAGATAGAAAACACAAGAATCATGGCTGCATGCGTGAAGATGGCTTGATTTCTGATGAACGCAGGGTAATGAGTGGTGTTTGCACTGGGAAAAAAAAAAAAAAAAAAAGGGAAAATCCTCTTTCTAGACCTGCATGAGGACCAGGAGTGCTTTCCTT